>NC_133400.1:48971003-49274034 GCF_047511655.1 Castor canadensis | reverse complement strand
AGAATCTGCATCAGGGAGAAAACAGAGTAGAAATAGCAATATATATAGCCACTTCTGTATAAGAATTAGTGCATATTTTCACACTCATTCATGAATACACTGAATAAATGTGGAGTGCTTACAATGCACAACACATTATGCAAAGTTCTGCAGATAAAACAAATGAGACCCTGCTCTTATTGAGCTAAATATGATGTTGAAGAGAAAGAAAAACAAAATGACCAGTATAAATTCAGACAGAGGCTGTGAGAAAATAGACTATTATTTTTACATCAACCTGAAGGATTGCCCTAAGAAAGAGAAAGCTAACTGAGAAATGAAGGATGGACAACAATTAAAAAGGCAGAGGGTGAAGGGAGTTCTGGATAATCTACAGAATTTTCTGAGGCTGTCTTGCTTCTGATTCTATCCAAGATGGAGGTACAGGTACTGATTTATATTCCTACCTGAAAGAACCAAAACCAAACCCAACAAAAATACATGAAACAAAAAATTCAAGAAATGGATTCGGACAATGGATTTAATGATCCTTCTTGATAGGAAATAAATGAAGTATAACACCCCCCGCATCACAGCTCCCTGTTATGAGTGTTTCCAGTCTATCATATGAGAAGAAGGAGTAGAAGTGGAGTCTACTAGACTCCTGAGATGAGAGAATGAAAAGAAACCAAGGCAGGTAGAAGATAACACTGTATGCCACTAATGTGGCATGTATTGATTATGTGCTGACTAAAATAACTGTGTTTTAAAAAAGGAAAGAAAATTACCATTTTTAACTTTACCAAATTATCTGAACAAGAATAGATCTGCCAAATTTAAAAATATTTATATACTAAAACCCACAAAATATTGTAGGGAAAATTAAATGCAACCTATGTAAATATAGATACACTCACTTTGTTTAGGAGTCAAAAGATTCATTATTCAGATTAATTCTTCCCAATCTAATCTATAATTCCCTGGAAACCAGAAGGCATATTTAAATGGAAAGTCTGATTCTAAAACTCCTATGGAGTCCAGGGGTTGCAGTATCTTACAATTCTTGCCTACCATGCCCAAGGCCCTGACTTTAATTTCCAGCATACTCAAGTTTTCTTCAAATGTACAGAAAAATAAAGTATCTACAATATCCAAAACAACAGTGAGAAATCATCAACAAAACAGCAGGGACAGGAGAGTGTTTTCATGTATTAAAATCTGTACTAATCAAAACCATGAGATGAAGATATAGATAAAGCAATATAAGTAAATGGAATACAATAGAAAGAAATAAAGAAAGCAATGTAAGTAAATTAATATAACTGAAAGACCTACAGGCAAACAGGCAACTTACTTTTGGCAAAAACACAATGTCAGTGCAGTGGGATAAGCACAGACATTCTGACACATGGTGCTAGAGGAACTAGATAACTTTGTACACAAAATGAACATTGATCCACACCTCAGGCATTTATAAAATGAATAAAATGCATTATAGATCAAAATGTAAGACTGGAAAATAAAAAATTTCTAGAAGAGGGGAAAAGCCTTGTTACTCTATTAGAAAAAGGATTCTTAATGATGCACAAAAATTTAAATCCATAATTTAAAAGAATACGTAAATTAGACTTCATAAAAAATGTAAAACTTTTACTCTTCAACAGATGTTACTAGGACTGTGGTGTGGCTTGAGTAGTAGATTATGTGCCCAGCAAGTGCATGGCCTGAATTCAAACCCAAGTACCCTCAGAAGATATGCTAAGAGGATGAATATGGGGAGCAAATATAATAAATTAACCTACAATTATGAATTAAGTGTTTTAGTGAAGTACATTATTTAATGTAGTTAATATACACAAACCAAAATTTTCTATCCACAACAGAAAAATGGGCCTGGAGGTGTGGCTCGGTGAAAGAGCACTGATCTAGCATGTTATGAGAACTGGTGTTGATTGTCAGCACTGAAAAAACAAACATGAAAGCAATAAGAACTGCAATAAAAAGAAAGAAATTTTCAAGCCCTGAACTGAGGGAAGATCCTTCTAAAAATATTGATGGTAAGGAAATAGTATCAAGAATGTAAAATGTCTCTTTTATTTATTTATTTTTATTGTTTTATTATTCATATGTGTATACAAGGCTTGGGTCATTTCTCCCTCCTGCCCCCACCCCCTCCCTTACAACCCACTCCACCCCCTCCCTGTCACCCCCACCCCCTCAATACCCAGCAGAAACTATTTTGCCATTACCTCTAATTTTGTTGAAGAGAGAGTATAAGCAATAATAGGAAGGAACAAGTGTTTTTGCTGGTTGAGATAAGGATAGCTATACAGGGAGTTGACTCACATTAATTTCCTGTGTGTGTGTGTTACCTTCTAGGTTAATTATTTTTGATTTAACCTTTTCTCTAGTTCCTGGTCCCCTTTTCCTATTGGACTCAGTTGCTTTTAAGGTATCTGCTTTAGTTTCTCTGCATTAAAGGCAACAAATGATAGCTAATTTTTTAGGTGTCTTACCTATCCTCATCCCTCCCTTGTGTGCTCTCACTTTTGTCATGTGCTCAAAGTCCAATCCCCTTGTTGTGTTTGCCCTTGATCTAATGTCCGCATATGAGGGAGAACATATGATTTTTGGTCTTTTGGGCCAGGCTAACCTCACTCAGAATGATGTTCTCCAATTCCATCCATTTACTGGCAAATGATAACATTTCATTCTTCTTCATGGCTGCATAAAATTCCACTGTGTATAGATACCACATTTTCTTGATCCATTAGTCAGTAGTGGGGCATCTTGGCTGTTTCCATAACTTGGCTATTGTGAATAATGCTGCAACAAACATGGGTGTGCAGGTGCCTCTGGAGTAACCTGTGTCACAGTCTTTTGGATATATCCCCAAAAGTGATATTAGGATCAAATGGTAGATCAATGTTTAGCTTTTTGAGTAGCCTCCAAATTTTTTTCCAGAGTGGTTGTACTAGTTTACATTCCCACCAACAGTGTAAGAGGGTTCCTTTTTCCCCGCATCCTCGCCAACACCTGTTGTTTTTGGTGTTGCTAATGATGGCTATTCTAACAAGGGTGAGGTGGAATCTTAGTATGGTTTTAATTTGTGTTTCCTTTATTGCTAGAGAAGGTGAGCATTTTTTCATGTTTTTTGGCCATTTGAATTTCTTCTTTTGAGAAAGTTCTGTTTAGTTCACTTGCCCATTTCTTTATTGGTTCATTAGTTTTGGGAGAATTTAGTTTTTTAAGTTCCCTATATATTCTGGTTATCAGTCCTTTGTCTGATGTGTAGTTAGCAAATATTTTCTCCCACTCTGTGGGTGTTCTCTTCAGTTTAGAGACCATTTCTTTTGATGAACAGAAGCTTTTTAGTTTTATGAGGTCCCATTTATCTATATTATCTCTTATTTGCTGTGCTGCTGGAGTTTCGTTGAGAAATTCTTACCTATACCTACTAACTCCAGAGTAGTTCCTGCTCTTTCCTGTATCAACTTTAGAGTTTGGGGTCTGATATTAAGATCCTTCATCCATTTTGAGCTAATATTTGTATAAGGTGATATACGTGGATCTAGTTTCAGTTTTTTGCAGATTGCTAACCAGTTTTCCCAGCAGTTTTTGTTGAAGAGGCTGCTATTTTTCCATCATATATTTTTAGCTCCTTTGTCAAAGACAAGTTGGTTATAGTTGTGTGGCTTCATATCAGGGTCCTTTACTCTGTTCCACTGGTCTTCATGTCTGTTTTTGTGTCAGTACCATGCTGTTTTTATTGCTATTGCTTTGTAATATAGATTGAAGTCAGGTATCGGATACCTCCAGCATTGTTCTTTTGACTGAGTATTGCCTTGGCTATTCGTGGCCGCTTGTGTTTCCATATAAATTTCCCAGTAGATTTTCATTAAAGAGATTTTCAATCTCTTTAATGAATGTCATTGGAATTTAGATGGGAATTGCATTAAACATGTAGATTACTTTTGGGAGTATAGACATTTTTACTATGTTGATTCTACCAATCCATGAGCATGGGAGATCTCTCTACTTTCTATAGTCTTCTTCAATCTCTTTCTTCGAAGTTTATAGTTTTCCTTGTAAAGGTCATTCACATCTTTTGTTAGGTTTACACCTAGGTATTTGATTTTTTTTTGAGGCTATTGTAAATGGAATTGTTTTCATGCATTCTTTCTCAATTTGTTCATTACTAGTATATGGAAACGCTGATGATTTTTCTATGTTGATTTTGTATCCTGCTACCTTGCTGTAGCTATTGATGATGTCTAGAAGCTTCTCAGTAGAGTTTTTTGGATCTTCAAATAGGGATATTTTGACAGTTTCTTTACCTATTTGTATTCCTTTATTCCTTCTTCTTGCCTAATTGCTCTGGCTAGGAATTCCAGTACTATGTTGAATAGGAGCGGAGATAGTGGGCATCCTTGTCTAGTCTTGATTTTAGAGGGAATGGTTTCAGTTTTTCTCTGTTAAGTATAATGCTGGCTGTAGATTTGTCATATATAGCTTTTATAATGTTGAGGTACTTTCCTTCTATTCCTAGTTTTCTTAGAGCTTTTATCATGAAATGGTGTTGGATCTTACCAAAGGCTTTTTCTGCATCTTTTGAGATGATCAAGTGTTTTTTGTCTTTGCTTCTGTTAATGTGGTTCATTACATTTACTGATTTTCATATGTTGAACCACCTCTGCATTCTGGGATGAAGCCTATTTAGTCTTGGTGAGTGATCTTTTCGATGTGCTGTTGAATTTGGTTTGCCATTATTTTGTTGAGGACTTTTGCATCAATGTTCATTAAGGAGGTTGGCCTATAGTTCTCCTTTTTAGAGGTGTCTCTGCCTGGTTTTGGGATAAGTGTAATACTGGCTTCATAAAATGTGTTAGGCAGTTTTCCTTCCCTTTCTATTTCATGGAACAGTTTAAGGAGGGTTGTGTCAGTTCTTCTTTAAAGGTCTGATAGAATTCAGCAGAGAATCCATCAGGTCCTGGACTTTTCTTTTTCGGGAGACTTTTTTTAATCCAATTCATCAAGCAGTGCCTTTGGATGGGTGAATTAAGTCCGTTAACACTAAGTGTTAGTACTGATAGGTATGTGGTGATTCCTGTCATTTAGTTGTCTTAGTTGTTTGAAGGTTTGATTGTGTGTACCTAAGTTGAGGTTACTCTCTACTGCCTTGCTTTTCTTTTCCTGTGGTTTGGTGCTGCCTGTCTTTTCATGGTTAAGTTGGGTTTCACTTTCTGTGTGCAGAATCCCTTGAAGAATCCTTTGTAGTGGTGGCTTTGTGGACACATATTGTTTTAGTTTCTGCTTATCATGGAAGACTTTTATTGCTCCATCTATTTTGAATGATCGTTTTGCTGGGTAGAGTATCCTGGGGTTGAAGTTATTTTCATTCAGTGCCCAGAAGATCTCACCCCACGCTCTTCTTGCTTTTAATGTTTCTGTTGAGAAGTCTGCTGTGATTTTGATGGGTTTACCTTTGTATGTTACTTGTTTTTTCTCTCTTACAGCCTTCAATATTCTTTCCTTAGTTTCTGAACTTGTTGTTTTAATGATGATATGTCGTGGGGTAGTTCTATTTTGATCTGGTCTGTTTGGTGTCCTGGAGGCCTCTTGCATCTGCATGGGAATATCTTTTTCTAGATTTGGGAAATTTTCTGTTATTATTTTGTTGAATATATTATGCATTCCCTTCGCTTGCACCTCTTCTCCTTCCTCGATGCCCATGATTCTCAAGTTTGGTCTTTTGATGGAGTCAGTGAGTTCTTGCATTTTCTTTTCACAGGTCTTGAGCTGTTTAATTAATAGTTCTTTAGTTTTTCCTTTAATTACCATTTCATCTTCAAGTTCTGAGATTCTGTCTTCTGTTTGTTCTATTCTGCTGGATTGGCCTTCCGTTTTGTTTTGCAGTTCTGTTTCGTTCTTTTTGCTGAGGTTATCCATATCCTGGGTGGTTTCCTCTTTAATGTTGTCTATTTTTGTCCTTATTTCATTTATCCATTTATTCATCATGTTCTCTGTTTCACTTTTGTGTTTATACAGTGCTTCTATGGTTTCCTTTATTTCTTTTTGCTTTTTCAAATTTTCTATTTTTGTTGTCTTGGAATTTATTGAGTGTCTTCTGTACATTTTGGTTGACCCTATCCAGTATCATCTCTATAAAATTCTCATTGAGTACCTGTCATATGTCTTCTTTTAAATTGTTCTTGTGGGCTTCATTGGGTCCTTTGGCATAGTTTATCTTCATTTTGTTGGAGTCTGGATCTGAGTATCTGTTTTCTTCATTCCCCTGTGGTTCCTGTACTAATTTTTTGCAGTGGGGAAACTGGTTTCCCTGTTTTTTCTCTCTTCCCATCATTGTCTTTGGTGTTGTTACTGTCCCTGTACTGTGTGCAATTATGTATTTTCTAGCTTGTAATAATAACAATGGTAATATTTAGAATGGAAGGGTGAGCTGAGATGGAAAGCAAGAGGTTAAAGAAAAGGGGAAAACCAATACACAGACAAGAAGGAGAAAACAGAACAAGGTATCAGACAAGAAGGTTTCAAAGGTATAAACAGGGAACATTAGTGTACTAATTGACAGTAAGGTGATCAGACATTAGAGAGACAGAGAGAGGATTGAAAATCAAAAATCAAAAAAAAGATAAGAATAAAAATAAAAAATAAGTAAATGAAAGAAACATCTCTAAAAATGAATTAAAATAAAATGGAAAATAGAAAATAAAAAAAAAACCAAAAAGCCAAAAAATCAAAAAACCTCCAAGGTCAAATGCAATGAAGTTTCAGTCTTAGTAATTTGGGTGTCCATCTCAGTCTCCAATCCTGGAGCTGGTGCCTCAGATGTTGTTCTGTAGTTGTCTCATCAAAGGATCCCTTCCCCCAATCTTTGGCGCTCAGGGCGTCCCACCCCTTTCCCATGTGTCTTTATTGTTCTTATTGCTTATTAGTCAGTTTCTCCATTTTCTCCAGGTGGAGGTCAGTCTATCCAGGGGACTATGCTGCTCTGGCCCAGGCTTGTCTGTGGGAGTACTGTGGTACCACGAAGCTCACCTGGTCTGCGTCTTCCCAAGCTGTCTGGGCAAAAGCGACTGGTGGCCCGGGGGCCCTCCTGGTTTCTCCATTTAGTGTGAAGTGGAGATTTTCTGCCGCTCTGCTGAATTCTATCAGACCTTTAAAGAAGAACTGATACCAACCCTCTTTAAACTGTTCCACAAAATAGAAAGGGAAGGAAAACTGCCAAACACATTTTATGAAGCCAGTATGATACTTATCCCAAAACCAGGCAAAGACACCTCCAAAAAGGAGACTATAGGCCAATCTCCTTAATGAACATTGATGCAAAATTCCTCAACAAAATAATGGGAAACTGAATTCAACAACACATCAAAAAGATTATTCACCACGAACAAGTAGGCTTCATCCCAGGAATGCAGGGGTGGTTCAACATATGAAAATCAATAAACATAATAAACCACATTAACAGAAGCAAAGACAAAAACCAGTTGATCATCTCAATAGATGCAGAAAAAGCCTTTGATAAGATCCAACACCATTTCATGATAAAAGCTCTAAGAAAACTAGGAATTGAAGGAAAGTACCTCAACATTATAAAAGCTATATATGACAAATCTACAGCCAGCATTATACTTAATGGAGAAAAACTGAAACCATTCCCTCTAAAATCAAGACTAGACAAGGATGCCCACTATCTCCGCTCCTATTCAACATAGTACTGAAATTCCTAGCCAGAGCAATTAGGGAAGAAGAAGGAATAAAAGGAATACAAATAGGTAAAGAAACTGTCAAAATATCCCTATTTGCAGATGACATGATCTTATACCTTAAGGTATAGGTATGATCTTATACCTTAAAGACCCAAAAGACTCTACTCAGAAGCTTCTAGACATCATGAATAGCTATAGCAAGGTAGCAGGATATAAAATCAACATAGAAAAATCATTAGCATTTCTATACACTAACAATGAGCAAACTGAAAAAGAATGCATGAAAACAATTCCATTTACAATAGCCTCAAAAAAAATCAAATACCTAGGTGTAAACCTAACAAAAGATGTGAATGACCTCTACAAGGAAAACTATACACTTCTGAAGAAAGAGATTGAGGAAGACTATAGAAAGTGGAGAGATCTCCCATGTTCATGGATTGGTAGAATCAACATAGTAAAAATGTCTATACTCCCAAAAGTAATCTACATGTTTAATGCAATTCCCATCAAAATTCCATTGACATTCACTAAAGAAATTGAAAAATCTACCATTAAATTTATATGGAAACACAAGAGGCCATGAATAACCAAGGCAATACCCAGTCAAAAGAACAATGCTGGAGGTATCACGATACCTGACTTCAAACTATAGTATAAAGCAGTAATGATAAAAACAGCATGGTACTGACACAAAAACAGACATGAAGACCAGTGGAACAGAATAGAGGACCCAGATAAGAAGCCACACAACTATAACCAACTTGTCTTTGACAAAGGAGCTAAAAATATACGGTGGAGAAATAGCTGCCTCTTCAAAAAAAACTGCTGGGAAAACTGGTTAGCCGTCTGCAAAAAACTGAAACTAGATCCATGTATATCACCCAATACCAATATTAACTCAAAATGGATCAAGGCTCTTCATATCAGACCACAAACTCTAAAGATGATGCAGGAAAGAGTAGGAACTACTCTGGAGTTAGTAGGTATAGGTCAGAACTTAATCAACGGAACCCCAGCAGCACAGCAACTAAGAGATAGCATAGATAAATGGGACCTCATAAAACTAAAAAGCTTCTGTTCATCAAAAGAAATGTCTCTAAGCTGAAGAGAACACCCTCAGAGTTGGAGAAAATATTTGCTAGCTACACATCAGACAAAGGACTTATAACCAGAATATATAGGGAACTTAAAAAACTAAATTCTCCCAAAACTAATGAACCAATAAAAAAATGGGCAAGTGAACTAAACAGAGCTTTCTCAAAAGAAGAAATTCAAATGGCCAAAAAACACATGAAAAAATGCTCACCATCTCTAGCAATAAATGAAATGCAAATTAAAACCATGCTAATATTCCACCTCACCCCTGTTAGAATAGTCATCATTAGTAACACCACCAACAACAGGTGTTGGTGAGGATGCGGGGAAAAAGGAACCCTCTTACACTGTTGGTGGGAATGTAAACTAGTACAACCACTCTGGAAAAAAATTTGGAGGCTACTTAAAAAGCTGGACATCGATCTACCATTTGATCCAGCAATACCACTCTTGCGGATATACCCAAAAGCCTGTGACACAGGTTACTCCAGAGGCACCTGCACACCCATGTTTATTGCAGCACTATTCACGATAGCCAAGTTATGGAAACAGCCAAGATGCCCCACCACTGACGAATGGATTAAGAAAATGTGGTATCTATACACAATGGAATTTTATGCAGCCATGAAGAAGAACAAAATGTTATCATTTGCCAGTAAATGGATGGAATTGGAGAACATCATTCTGAGTGAGGTTAGCCTGGCCCAAAAGACCAAAAATCGTATGTTCTCCCTCATGTGGACGTTAGATCAAAGGCAAACACAATAATGGGATTGGACTTTGAGCACATGACAAAAGTGAGAGCACACAAGGGAGGGGTGAGGACAGGTAAGACACCTAAAAAATTAGTTAACATTTGTTTCCCTCAATGCAGAGAAACTAAAGCAGATACTTTAAAAGCAACTGAGGCCAATAGGAAAAGGGGATCAGGAACTAGAGAAAAGATTAGATAAAAAAGAATTAACCTAGAAGGTAACACACATGCACAGGAAATTAATGTGAGTCAACTCCCTGTATAACTATCCTTATCTCAACTAGCAAAAACCCCTCTTCCTTCCTATTATTTCTTATACTCTCTCTTCAACAAAATTAGAGATAAGGGCAAAACAGTTTCTGCTGGGTATTGTGGGGGTGGTAGGGAGAGGGAGGGGGCAATGTGCATGGTAAGGGAGGGAGTGGGAGCAGAGGGGAGAAATGACCCAAGCATTGTATGCACATATGAATAATAAAACAATAAAGAAAAACACATGTTCACAGAAATGCATACATACTTTTTTAAAATGACTAAGGAAAATGATTCAGTACTCATTTTCTCTGTCAATATTTCTAACTCTTTTTCCGTGCTTAGGTGATGTGCCAGAATCTCATCTTGTAACATTCTGGCATTCTGTTTTTTCGAAAGCTTTCTCTGGGTGTCATTTCATTACTCTAAAGCCTAGCCATACACTGAATTAAGTTTTTACACTCACACTATTAGGGGGCCTGGAGGGTTATTAAGAGAAGAACATTTAAAAACAAAAACTGTGAAATATACCACACTTTAAAAGCATAGGAATCTTTTGCCCATAGGGTTAGTCAAACATTTATTGCATAAATGACATCTAAATTTGTCAAAACCAACAATTGTTCTTGAACAGACTACTTGAATAGAGACTACTACTCTGTATATTGTGAATTAAAAGTTCTTTACAAAGCATTTAACCTTTTTTACTAATTAGCCTGCATTTTAATATAATATACCCATATTAACAATTGTGTTAGTGATTAAATCCCACTTACTCTCAAGTCCTTCATCTATCAGTTACCAAGATTTACAGCAAAT
This sequence comes from Castor canadensis, assembly GCF_047511655.1. Lineage (NCBI taxonomy): Eukaryota > Metazoa > Chordata > Mammalia > Rodentia > Castoridae > Castor > Castor canadensis. The sequence continues at coordinate 49,263,402 of NC_133400.1, read as the reverse complement.
AATTTTAGCTATAAATTTTCTAATTCTTTTCTTGAGCAGGAAAATACTTTGATTTAAGCCTAAATAATACAATGATACACAGATAACAAAGTTCAGTCAAAACAGCCTGCACATGCAGTGGTGTTCCTGTAGGATTGTACTGCGTGCCGGGGGAATATAATGCTCTACTCTCTTAACTGTTCCTCAGTTTCTTCAGAAAGCCGAACAACATTTCTTCTCTCCTGTTCTTCATGTTTTAAGGCAAATCTGCAGTTAAATATGCTCACGTTAAAATTAATTTTGTAAGAAAATGAAAGGCTTTTTTGTAATCCAGATTTCATATTTTGATTTGTTATCCTAATCAAACATCTATATTATTTAATATTTACTATTTTTGTCCTATATCTCATGTTTTTAATTTTTCACTCCAGTCTCTTCCAAATAACACATACACTTGAAAGGCAATAATGAAAGAAAATTAAGTTAAATAGTAAATTTTTGTCATTGGTAACCCTGGAAAATATCACAGAAAAGGAACTTTGAACTTACTCAGTAAAGTGACATGTGTAAAATGTATTTTTTACACAGTCATAATCACATCTCAATTAAAACACTCGTATTTTTAAATTATTGTTTACAAACAAAATTATAAATTCAATAGAGGTATAGTGTTATCTTGACTAAATGACAGAAATCCCTGAAAGGGATTTACAATGTGAGACAGCAACCTCAGATATTTTCCATGCAACAACTATCAGTACATTTCTGTAGTCCAAGCCCAAGCTATGAGTTCTATTCCACTTTATAGTTCTGTATTTTTACATTTTCACCACAGACTGCATGTTCTTATGCATTTTATAAACAGTAATAAAAATCTTTTTGGAACAAGACAGGATCCAATAAGTAATTAATTAATAAAGAATAACATGTTGTTTCAATATAGAAATTTGAATTAATTTTATGTATTGCTGAAGGAAATGCTGAAAAACTAATTTGTAAGTGCTTTCTATTTTACTTTTTATTTCATGCATGTTATTCTTAAAAACAATAGCTGGCAGTCTAGTACAGCCCTGGATTTGATCCCCACACCATCAAAGTGATGAAAAACTGTAAGTGTTCTTAAAGTTTTTCTGGGTTGATATAAATGGCCATTTCATACTCTTTTGGTGGAAATGGCCATTAATATAAACTTTCTTGAGAACAATTTAGAAAAAAATGATAATTTAGAAAAGATATAGAAACATTTAAAATATTATATTTTGGCCAAATATTTCTATCTGGAAGAATTTATTTAAAAGTAAATAATTAGAAGTATAGAAAATGATTTATATAACAATGTTCCTTACAACATTAAAAGTAAAACAAAAAAAACTAACCCCAGATTATATTTGGCAAACAAATTATCAGATTTTAGTACAATTAAAATTATGATTCAGAAGGGTATACTTTGAATTGTTAGAAGTATTCACAGTTAATAATCCATTATATTATTTCCAAGAATTTCACACTATACAAAACCCCAGAATGCAAGTCAGCAAGCACATATTCCCCTATGTATTTATAGTATACAGCAAATACTTTGAATCTTTCCTTTTTTGTTGAATCTTTCCTTTTTATCTTTGGAGACAATGTCTTACTATGCAGACTATGGTAGCCTCAAACTCCTGGTCCACTCACCTCAGCCTACTGAGTGCTGGGATTACAGGCGAGCACCACCATGGCTGACTCAAAATTTGAATTTTGACTTCCAAAACTGGGGATTGATTCCAGCACATACACAGACTAAGCACACATTCTACCACTGACCTGAACCCCAGCCCTCAAACCTTTACTTAAAACTAGAATATCATACCACAAATTGCAGACTTCCTTTTCCTGTTCTGTTTTTTTTTTCATGTTCAGTTTCTGATAGCTCCTTTTGTAATGCAATAATCATGTTTTCCATTTTTTTATTTTCCTGGTAAGTACTTCAGAGTGACTGCTTTTAAGATGTATTGATTTTTTACATGGATGAATGGTATCCTGGATTTTCAGTAGACTACAAGAATTTGTACCAGGGAGAAATGGAGGTAGAAATAAAGTACATGAAACTTTCTGTATATGAAGTGTTATACATTTTCGCATTTTCTCTTTCATACGTTGAGCAATTGTAGACAAACCTACAATGTAGAACACATCACAGTAACCTCTGCAGATAAAACAAATGAGATTCCTGATGAAGTTTAAACTCTAATGGGGAAGGGAGTGAAACAAAATTTCCATTATAAATGGAAATAGGTGTCAGACAACAGAGCTCTGTGATCACCTAAGAGAATTTGACCTAAGCTAATACTAGGATAGTTTCCCAGGGGAAGAGCAGGGAACATTAGGAAATGAGGGACTAGTTGGGAGCAGTTAGACAGAGGGTGACAAGGAGCAATCTAGCCAATCTGTAGCATGTTCTGAGGCTCTATTAAAATTTGCTTCTAGCCAAGATAGAGTACATGATTTACCCTCCTCTCAGAAATAGCCCAAAGAAAACAGACAAAACACGTTAAATGACAATTTCCAAGACAATGAATAATCCTTGAAAGACATGAAATCACCCTTCCAATGTCTCAGCTTCTTACTGTGAGGCAGGCTCCAGATCACTGACACAAGGAGAAGGAACTGAATTAGAGCCTATCAGACACACAGAGCTGAGGCGATGAAACACCACTACACAGCTACTACTCAGTCTTAAACAAAAGGATCTGAGAACTCTTCATAAAAGGATATAGAAGACTGAAAATTCCAACCAAAAACTCAGCTCTAGATGCATAAACCTCAGTGTAGAATCACAAGTTTCACGATAAAATAAGTCAATACATTCCTTCAAACTCAAAAACTACTTAATATTGAAACAATGATAGTGAAAAGGAAGAAATTTCCAATAACAAATTCAAAAAACAATGACAAGAATGGTCAATGATATTAAAGAGAATATGTATATGCAGCTGAACGAATTCAGAAAGGAGATATATATATATAAACAACTAACTGAACTCAAAGATAATTCACACAAAGAACTGAATGAAATGAAGAAAATGCAGGATATGAAAAGGAATTCAATAAAGATATAGAAATTCTGATAAAAATACCAAATTAAAATCTTGGAAATGAAAAATTTTATAACCCATGGAAAAAAATCTCAATAAAAAGTCTGGCTACAAGCAAAACACAAAACTAGCAGAAGGAAAGAAGCAGTAAAAATAAAGGCCAAAACCAATGAGAGATCAAAATATCAATACAAAGAATCAACAAAACCAAAATCTAGTTCTTTGAAAAAATTAATAAGATTAATAAACCCCTGGCAAATCTGAATAAAATTAGAGGGGAAGACCCAAATTAATAAAATTAGAAATAAAAAAGTGGAGATTACAGCAAACACCAAGGAAATCTAGGTTATGGACTACTTTGGAAACCTGTATTTAAAACAATTGTAAAATCTGTAAGAAATGGACAAATTTCTAGCTAACCATCCAGAATTGAACCAAGAAGATATAAATCAGCTAAATAGATTCATAACAAAGAATGAAATTAAAGCATCAATAAAGAGTTTCCCCAAAAAGAAAAGTCTGGACCTGATAGATTCACTGCTGAATTCTATGAGACCTTAAAACAAGAAACTAACACCAAAACTCCTCAGACTTTTCCATGAAATATGAAACATAAAACCAGTATCACACTCATCCAAAACAGGACAAGGACACATCCAAAAAAGAGAACTCCTTGATGAACATAGATGCAAACATGCTCAATAAAATAATACAAACCAAATTTAACAACATATCAGAAAGATCATACACCATGACCAAGTCAGCTCCATCCCAGGGATGCAGGGACAGCTCAGCATATGAAAATTATTAAGTGCAGTACATCATATTAACAGAAGCAAAGACAAAAAACCCATGATCATCTCAACATATACAGAGAAACCTAAGACAATAATTGAACATACTTTCATAATAAAACTTCTGATGAAAGTACAAATAGAAGGAGTGTACCTCAACATAAGGGCTATATACAACAACCCTGTAGCCAACATCATACTAAATAGGGAAGATGAAACCTATAGTCCACTATTATTTAATATAGTCTTGGATATCCTAGCTAGAACAAGAAGACAGGAAGGAGATATAAAAGGAATTGAAATAGGAAAAGAAGTCAAACTATTCCTACTAGCAAATGACGTGATCTTATGCCTAAAACACCTGGAAAGCTCCACCAAAAATCTCCCAGACATCATAAACAGATTCAGCAAGTAGCAGGATACAAAATCAAAAATCACAAAACTCAGTAGCCTTTCTGTACACCAATGATGAACAGTCTGAAAAAGAATGCAGGAGGACGGAACTAGAGAACATCATCTTAAGTGAAGTTATCCAAGCTCAGAAGGCCAAAAATCCCATGTTCTCCCTCATATGTGGTTATAGACCCAAAACAAATGCAGTAGTATTATTGGACATGAGTCACACACTAAGGGGAGAACATGCATGGGAGAAATAGAGAAAGGAAAGGAAACTAAAATTTGAATGTGATTGATGTGCTCCCTGTAGAAGAGCAAATAAAGTAATCTTAGACTGCCAGAGGCCACTATGGGAAGGGGATCAGGGAGTAGTGAAGAGGTCTGGCAGAGATGAACCAATGTGGGTTGCAATACACATGTATGTAGAAGGAACACGAGGAATCTCTCTATATAGCTAGCTTTATCTCAAACTAGAGAAAACAATATGTCTTTCTTATTATTGCTTCAACAAAATTAGAGAACAAGAGGGTGGAATACGTTCTGCTCAGAAGCAGGGGAAATGGGGAGAGGAGGAGGTGACACAAACAATGTATAAGTAAATGTAAAACCAATAAAAGAAAAGACAAAAGAATACAGGAAAACAATTGCATTTAGAATAGCCTCAAAAATAAAAAAAAAATCCTTAGGAATAAACTTACCAAAAGAAGTGAAAAACCTCTACTATGAAAGCTATAAACCATTGAAGAAAAAAATCAAAGAAGACTACAGAAAATGAAAAGCTCTCCCATGCTCATGAATTGGCAGAACTAATATTGTGAACAAGGCCGCACTTCCCAAAGCAATCTACATGTTCAATGCAATCCCCCTCAAAATTCCCATGACATTCATTACAGACATTGGAAAATAACCTTAAAGTTCACTGGAAGCACAAAAGACCATGAGTAGCCAAGGCAATACTGAGCAAAAAGAACAATACTGGTGGCATCACAATACTCAACTTCAAGTCATACTACAGAGCCATAGAAATAAGAACTGCATCACACTGGTAAGAACAAGAAAAAACAGACATGAAGATCAGTGGAACAGAATAGAAGGCCTAGATATGAATCCACACAGACACACTCTCATGCCCAAAACATGCAATGAAGAAAAGACAACCTGTTCAACAAATGCTGCTGGGAAAACTAGATATCTGTATGCAGAAAACTGAAACTAAATCCATATCATTCAGCCTGTACAAGTATAAACTCAAAGCTGATTAAGGACCTTAATATAAGACCTGAAAATTTGAAGTTAGTGTAGGAAAGATCAGGGAATGCAATGGAATTAATAGGCATGTTTATCTAAATATTGTACTTTAGAGAGCTTCATATATTTGAAAAACACAAATATATTTAATGCAGCAGCATCACAGCTACATAAAGGTTTTATATATATGTATATAAAAAGGTTATATATATATATAAATATATATATATATTAGTTTAGTTGTTGCTCTTGAAGTAAAACCTTATATTTTCTCATCAGTTGGGGGGAGAACAGTGTCAGTGACCCCAAATAGTCACAGACACATATAGGGTACCGACTTGGGTGATTAGAATTACCCAAGACAGCAGTAGTTTAATCATGAGGTTATCTAGAAGATTTTAGATAAATCAACTCTTAAATTAATTATTAGTTATGATCAGTTACCTTAGTTGTAAAAACTAAGACAAAAATCACCAGAGAACATGGGTAAATATTTATGGGGACTAAATGTATAGTTAGGGAACCTAATGGCTCAGATGTTGATAAGGGATCATCTCCCAGATTGTTGACATTAACATATGGCTCATGACATATAGCAGAATCCCACCAACCTGTAGTCAGTGGAGATCCCCTTAAAATAACAGGCCAAATCTGACCATTCCCAGGCCAAAAATTTCCTCCACCTGACATATGAAAGGAGTAGGACTAACATTTTCACTCTGTTGACTCCAATAAAAACTGGATGTCTTCAGCTAAGGCAGTCTTGAGAGGAAAGTTTACAGCCATGAGTGCATATATTAAAAAGATTGAAAGATCCCAAATCAATGACCTAATGATACATCTCAAACTCCTAGAAAAACAAGAACAAGCAAATCCCAAAACAAATAGAAGGAGAGAAATAATAAAAATAAGAGCTGAAATCAACAAAATAGAAACCAAAAAAACCATACAAAGAATTAATGAAACAAAAAGTTGGTTCTTTGAAAAAATAAACAAGATCGATAGACCCCTGGCAAACCTGACTAAAATGAGGAGAGAAAAAACCCAAATTAGTAGAATTAGGAATGCAAAAGGGGAGATAACAACAAACACCATGGAAGTCCAGGAAATCATCAGAGACTGCTTTGAGAACCTATATTCAAATAAATTTGAAAATCTTAAAGAAATGGACAGATTTCTAGATACATATGATCATCCAAAACTGAACCAAGAGGAAATTAATCACCTGAATAGACCTATAACACAAAATGAAATTGAAGCAGCAATCGAGTCTCCCCAAAAAAGAAAAGTCCAGGACCTGATGGATTCTCTGCTGAATTCTATCAGACCTTTAAAGAAGAACTGATACCAACCCTCCTTAAACTGTTCCATGAAATAGAAAGGGAAGGAAAACTGCCAAACACATTTTATGAAGCCAGTATTACACTTATCCCAAAACCAGGCAAAGACACCTCCAAAAAGGAGAACTATAGGCCAATCTCCTTAATGAACATTGATGCAAAAATCCTCAACAAAATAATGGCAAATCGAATTCAGCAACACATCAAAAAGATTATTCACCACGACCAGGTAGGCTTCATCCCAGGGATGCAGGGGTGGTTCAACATACAAAAATCAATAAACGTAATAAACCACATTAACAGAAGCAAAGACAAAAACCACTTGATCATCTCAATAGATGCAGAAAAAGCCTTTGATAAGATTCAACATCATTTCATGATAAAAGCTCTAAGAAAACTAGGAATAGAAGGAAAGTTCCTCAACATTATAAAAGCTATATATGACAAACCTACAGCCAGCATTATACTTAACGGAGAAAAATTAAAACCATTCCCTCTAAAATCAGGAACCAGACAAGGATGCCCACTATCTCCACTCCTATTCAACATAGTACTGGAATTCCTAGCCAGAGCAATTAGGCAAGAAGAAGGAATAAAAGGAATACAAATAGGTAAAGAAACTGTCAAAATATCCCTATTTGCAGACGACATGATCCTATACCTTAAAGACCCAAAAAACTCTACTCAGTAGCTTCTAGACATCACCAATAGCTATAGCAAGGTAGCAGGATATAAAATCAACATAGAAAAATCATTAGCATTTCTATACACTAACAATGAGCAAACGGAAAAAGAATGTATGAAAACAATTCCATTTACAATAGCCTCAAAAAAAATCAAATACCTAGGTGTAAACCTAACAAAAGATGTGAAAGACCTCTACAAGGAAAACTACACACTTCTGAAGAAAGAGATTGAGGAAGACTATAGAAAGTGGAGAGATCGCCCATGCTTATGGATTGGTAGAATCAACATAGTAAAAATGTCTATACTCCCCAAAGTAATCTACATGTTTAATGCAATTCCCATCAAAATTCCAATGACATTCATTAAAGAGATTGAAAAATCTACTGTGAAATTTATATGGAAACACAAGAGGCCACGAATAGCCAAGGCAATACTCAGTCAAAAGAACAATGCAGGAGGTATCACAATACCTGACTTCAAACTGTATTACAAAGCAATAACAATAAAAACAGCATGGTACTGGCACAAAAACAGACATGAAGACCAGTGGAACAGAATAGAGGATCCAGATATGAAGCCACACAACTATGAGCAACTTATCTTTGACAAAGGAGCTAAAAATATACGATGGAGAAATAGCAGCCTCTTCAACAAAAACTGCTGGGAAAACTGGTTAGCAGTCTGCAAAAAACTGAAACTAGATCCATGTATATCACCCTATACCAAGATTAACTCAAAATGGATCAAGGATCTTAATATCAGACCCCAAACTCTTAAGTTGATACAAGAAAGAGTAGGAAATACTCTGGAGTTAGTAGGTATAGGTAAGAACTTTCTCAATGAAACCCCAGCAGCACAGCAACTAAGAGATAGCATAGATAAATGGGACCTCATAAAACTAAAAAGCTTCTGTTCATCAAAAGAAATGGTCTCTAAACTGAAGAGAACACCCACAGAGTGGGAGAGAATATTTGCCAGCTACACATCAGACAAAGGACTGATAACCAGAATATACAGGGAACTTAAAAAACTAAATTCTCCCAAAACTAATGAACCAATAAAGAAATGGGCATGTGAACTAAACAGAACTTTCTCAAAAGAAGAAATTCAAATGGCCAGAAAACACATGAAAAAATGCTCACCATCTCTAGCAATAAAGGAAATGCAAATTAAAACCACACTAAGATTCCACCTCACCCCTGTTAGAATAGCCATCATCAGCAACACCACCAACAACAGGTGTTGGCGAGGATGCAGGGAAAAAGGAGCCCTCTTACACTGTTGGTGGGAATGTAAACTAGTACAATCACTCTGGAAAAAAATTTGGACGCTACTTAAAAAGCTGGACATCGATCTACCATTTGATCCAGCAATACCACTCTTGGGGATATACCCAAAAGACTGTTACTCCAGAGGCACCTGCACATCCATGTTTATTGCGGCACTATTCACAATAGCCAAGTTATGGAAACAGCCAAGATGCCCCAGCACTGACGAATGGATTAAGAAAATGTGGTATCTATACACAATGGAATTTTATGCAGCCATGAAGAAGAACGAAATGTTATCATTTGCTGGTAATGGATGGAATTGGAGAACATCATTCTGAGTGAGGTTAGCCTGGCCCAAAAGACCAAAAATTGTATGTTCTCCCTCATATGTGGACATTAGATCAAGGGCAAGCACAACAAGGGGATTGGACTATGAGCACATGATAAAAGCGAGAGCACACAAGGGAGGGGTGAGGATAGGTAAGACACCTAAAAAACTAGCTAGCATTTGTTGCCCTTAATGCAGAGAAACTAAAGCAGATACCTTAAAGCAACTGAGGCCAATAGGAAAAGGGGACCAGGAACTAGAGAAAAGGTTAGATCAAAAGAATTAACCTAGAAGGTAACACCCACGCACAGGAAATCAATGTGAGTCAATGCCCTGTATAGCTATCCTTATCTCAATTAGCAAAACCCCTTGTTCCTTCCTATTATTGCTTATACTCTCTCTACAACAAAATTAGAGATAAGGGCAAAATAGTTTCTGCTGGGTATTGAGGGGTGGGAGCGGGAGGGGGTGGAGTGGGTGGTAAGGGAGGGGGTGGGGGCAGGGGGGAGAAATGAACCAAGCCTTGTATGCACATATGAATAATAAAAGAAAAATGAAAAAAAAAAAAAACTGGATGTCTTGACCTCCAGTGTAATGCTCCTTTTTGAGTTTTTTTAATCCTATCTGGAGGGTGCACTTTGGCTTTGTTTTTTTTTTGTTTTTTACTTTGCATTATATAAGTAAATCTGTCTCAACCCTCATATCAGTGTAGCAGCACTCCCTGTGCTCAGCTGTCTCTTCCCTATCTATATTTTAACAAACAGTTGTTACCTTGATAAATTTGTGGATTAACCTATAGCACCAAAAATCCCTGACAGTTATCTTGACAAAACAAAAAACATTTTTAGGACAATTTTTTTGTAAATGTTATCAAGAACAATATAATTTTTTAAGATAGCCTTGTGGTTATGAGGTTAGAGAATTAAGTTTAACAAAAATACATTAAATTTTCACCTTACAAAACCTTTATGTAAGTGGGTTTGAGTCAACTCAATCACTTACATAAACTCTATCTTTTTATGACAACTTACTCTGTACCTTTATGATTTTGTATCCTCTGGGGGAGCTTGTATTAACTCTTTTTAATTTAAAAGCATTTTTTAACCTTTTATTTTAAAAAAAACATATCCTTAATACCATATATATTATATTATATATAATGTATATATTTGTTGAAAATAACTCACAAACCTTTTAACTTAGAGCATTTTATTTACAGGAAATAAACAGGAAGAAAACAACCTTAAATTATTTTTTGTATAAAAACAATTTATAGAAAGCCAATTTGTTAATGGACCCATGTATTATAAGAGAGATTTAAATCCCAAATTTTATTTTTGACAGATTGAAACAGGTTAAGTTTATTTTTTTAACTACCCAAATTTTAAGTTTTTTGCTGCAGGCTGTGCCTCCCCCTTTTTCTTTTCTTTTTTCTCTTCTGTTCTGAGCCAGAATATTAACCCCTGAATGCCTGCATCCTAGTGAGACCTGACTGCAATAAGTTTGAAAACTGGTTTTCTTAAAAGTAACGGTAGAACACAGTAACAATTTATTTATTTATTTATTTTAAAATTGTTTTATTATTCATATGTGCATACAAGGCTTGGGTCATTTCTCCCCCCTGCCCCCATCCCCTTCCTTACCCCCACTCTGTCCCCTCCCTCTCCCCCCACCCCCTCAATACCCAGTAGAAACTATTTTGCCCTTATTTCTAATTTTGTTGTAGAGAGAGTATAAGCAATAATAGGAAGGAACAAGGGGTTTTGCTAGTTGAGATAAGGATAGCTATACAGGGAGTTGACTCACATTAATTTCCTGTGGGTGTGTGTTACCTTCTAGGTTAATTCTTTTTGATCTAACCTTTTCTCTAGTTCCTGATCCCCTTTTCCTATTGGCCTCAGTTGCTTTTAAGGTATCTGCTTTAGTTTCTCTGCGACAATTTTTTTTAAATTGACTCTATAATAAGAACCATCTTCAAGATGTTTACATATTCATATGTAAACAGTGTAAGCAGTTTATAACGAGATTTTTAAAACAAACACCCTCGTTTTTTGTTACCTTGAATATCACATTATCCTTATAACAGTAGTGTAAGAACCATTTTGAAGATGCTTACATACATACACACACACACACACACACACACACAAAGTTGTGTAAATTAAGCATGCCAGAAAAAAAAGGTCAGCTTAAACACATATAAAATGAGCTAGAATTCCAGGAGAAATTAAATTTTGCCCAATGCTTTAAACAAATTGACACATACAAAAACATGCAAAAAAATTAGAGTGCACGCTCAAAAAAAAAAAAAACTTTTAAATTATACCCAGAGGGCTATTGGTGGAATGGTGTTTGATGCGTCTGTTCTCTTGTGAGTCTCCCTCTTCGGAACTCAAATTTTGTTACTCATCAATTAATCTCAGTTGTGATTATTTCCTGGGAAAAGCTCAACCTCCCCTCCCGTACTGGAGGTGTTTTGCATTTTATCTAAAGTGCTTTTTTAAAATTGTGTTTTGTCACATCCTGTTCTATTTTGCTAGTAAGAATATCTGTTCAACCTCCCTAATTCCCAGAGGTGTCTCAGTTTCACCCTGCTCCCTGAAGCTGAGAGACCCAGTTTCACCACAGACAGGATTATTCAGGGGTCTCTGGGATGTGATCAGCTGTCCTGCTTCCCAAAGGCAAGCCTAGTATTTGAACCTGGGGTCTTATCAGTCTGACAAGGGGCTCCCAATTGGTTTTTGAGCCTTCTCGGGGTTCCTTTGTGCAACTGAGACTTGTTCTCCTGCATACTGGAGAGGTGATTCCCTCAGTTTGATCGTCATGTCCACTGGTGCCTGGTGGGAAGCTCTCCCGGCAAGCAGGGGATGCCAGGTCCCAGCTACAAGAAGGTGAAAACACCTTCTCCCAGTCCCAGAGGAGTCCCCGTAAATGTTATGGGAATCTCAAACACACACAGGGGACACCAAGTCTTTTCAGGAAGCATTATTAATTATCGTGTTAGCCACAGTTCAGTGGATTAAAATCCAAAGGCTGGACCCCGAGAGCAAAGGGGTCTTACCTTGTATACCCTTGCAAGCAGGCTACAGAAGCAAAAAGCCATGCTTCACCCAAATATGGTTGCATGTAAGTCTATTGACTACCCCCAGTGCTTCGTGACCTTGTTCACGTTTAGATTTTTAAGTTTTATCTCCCTGCTATGCCATCCCCTCATCTCTGCTTTGTTATCAGAAAAGATTTGCTTGTTTCTTTTTCTTTTGGCCCTCCTACTTGTTACACTACAGTTCCTTTTTTTTTTAATGTTTTATGGAATAATTTCAAGAGTATTCATGTTCATTCTTCATTAAGGGTATAGTGGAATTTAATTGTGAATCCATCCACTCTTGGACTTTTCTTTGTTCTGATACTCTTTATTATTGCTCCAATCTCATTGTTCTTTATAGGTCTGTTTATGTGGTTGATATCCTTTTGGGTAAATTTAAGCAGGTCCTATAAGTCTACAAATTTATCCATGTCCTCTAGATTTTTCAGTTTATTAGAAAATAAATTTTCAAATATTCTTTAATGAACTACTGAATTCATGGATATTTGTTGTGATATCCCCTTTATATCTTTGTGCACTATGCACAAAATATCGCTAGAAATGAATATAGTTACCAAATAATCTACATTTCATATTTTTCATGATTTCTGTAATTACCCAATCAGAATGTGTCTTGACATTTTGTGGTCAATTTGATCTGTGAGAGTAATTTTAGAAATATGTATTTTAGGATTATACACAAAAATTGCCAGTTGAAAGATAGAATGAGACTACAGGGAGAGAAATTGAAATGCCTTAAGGAAAAGTCATTTAAAAAATACTTGGTTAAGGGGGAAGGAGCACAAACAACATATACACATGTAAGTAAATGTAAAAATGATAAAATAAAAGGAGGAAAAACAGTAAAATACATAGTTGGTAAGTCTGTCTGCAATTTCTGTGATACTGAAAGGAGTTTGTCTTTTCTAATACTAGTATATGGGAATATTTAAGGCAATATGAAAAGTCTCACTATAAAAATATTTGATGTATTTATATTGTGACTACTTGTTGGTTGTAGCACAAGTCTTCTTGACCTTAAAAAAAAAGTAGATTGAATTCATAAAATGAATGAGGTTGGTAGTTACATTTTAATAATAAAGATTGTGATAGTCTTAGGTTGATATTTCATGCAAACCATGTTTTATTTATCTACTCGTCTACTGTGTTTAGATATTGTGAATAATGCAGCTCTGGACATTGGGGTACAACTTTCCATTTGAGTCCCTGCCAGTGTCTTATAATAACTTAAAATTCTAAGAAATTTAAATAATTATTCAGTCTGTGATTCTGGATTTCTATTGTTAGCTAACTTTTTCTGTGAAGTTTTGGAGACGAATGACTTGTCATTTTTATTCTTTATCAAAAATTCACATAAAGTCATTATGGAAGCATAATAACATGATGATGCTGCCACTTTCTTCATTTGTGTATCTAAGATTTAGTGCTGAAAATTAATAGCATAGAAAATATGTTGGCATTTCAACTTTCTAAAAGGAGAGAATGGAAAGATCCTTCTAGGGAAAAAACTCATTGATATGAAAAAGTATTAAACTTTTCTAAAAGGCAGAGTTTTACTAAGAGTCATCAAGAAATACATTTGAGTATAAATATGGTTTGCATTGCTTAACTTTGGTTTGATAAGATAAGAAATTACCCCTATATGAATTATACATCTAATAGGCCAGTATTAATTTTATTTTAACAAGGCTAAGTAGCATTAATATTTATTTATCTAAATTTTAAATTGGTGGGAATATTATTTTGTGTGATATTTTAAAGCAATCCTCAAGTTTGGTATAGATTCTAAAGCCTTATTTAAAGGTCAATTTTTCTAAGTGATAAAACATTCCCAAGACAATATCTTTTCATTTAACCATTACATATGTATTTTTTCTTATTTCAGGAGGTGCGGGAGACAGCAGATATTATAATAGTTGAATAAGAAGAGGTATGCTGGCAAAGTATATGATTTAATTTAGATTTATAAATTGATTTCTGACATAATCTCAAAATAGCAAAGGGCATCCTGGCCCTTTTTTGGTTAATGTATTCTACATTAAATGGTTCACTCAAATCAAATGAAAGCTTTGTCCTTAATAAGAAATAGCCTTATTCCTCATTATTCATGTTCCATATCTCTGAAAATTATCAAAGTATACATGACTTCTTTTTTTCTAAACCACAGCAGTCCTCACTTCTGCCACCCCTATACCTGTCACCCTGCACGCTGAAATTGTTCTTGTGAAACAAAGGCATCAACTTAATAGGTTCCTGGACAAAAAACCCAGGGTTGTCTAGTAATGCTCAGTCCAGTAATTGAAGTTCATATACTGGCACTTGATAAGTGCCTTTACATCAGGTCATTTATTTTGTCATTAGTTTATCATTTGCACTCAGAAAAAGTTCCAAATTGCTTAGCATGCAAGGAAAATACCCTAATTAAGTTGAGTATTGCCAAGTTATTCTGCCTTCTCTCTTTCCACTTACTCTACTCTGCCCTTTTTCTATAGCTCCTAGCCAACCTGGTCTCTTTCGGTTTTCACCTCTAGTACCTGCATGTAGTGCTTCTCTCTTTCTCTCTTAATTTCCTGTATTGCTAGTATAAACTTACATATTACCTCCACCAAGAAGCCTACTATGCTGACTTAAAGCTGGGATATAAGCTACTTTCCAGTGTTCCAGTACACCCCATTTTATACTTGTATCTATGTGTGAATTATGCGAAAATTGCCTGTTTGTCTGATTAGGTAATAGCACATGATTATAGCGGAATGGACTCTCACTTTGATCTTGTCCTTCCAGTGCATGCCACAGTACCTTAGGACATGGTTGTTGTTTAAGTGAGTGAAGAATGGGAAAACCATAAGTTCTCACAATTAGCCACATGTTAAATAATTCCTCTTACAAATATGGTCCAAGCACACTTAACTGTAATTTTGTATTGAAGCTGTACATACATATTTTTCTCTTTTCTTCTTTTAACAGTACACAGGTTTTGAACTCTGGGTTTCATATATGCTAGAGAAATTCTCTACCACTTGAGTCACATCCCTATCCATTTTTTCTTTAGTTTATATGGACCTGAACATTTGTTTAACTAATTAATTAATTTTGAGAGTGTATATTGCTATGTTGCCTATGCTGGTCTGAATCTATGCATTTTCCTGTCTTGGCCTCTAATGAGCAGGGATTACAGATGACTAAGCACCAGGATAAAGTTAAATATTTGCACAGATATATTTTTTATACTGGTAATAGCAATATTTTAATGTACAATGTTATAAAATTTATAAATTTGATTTTCAACATAATTATAAATTCAAATGTGGATGTATAATTCTTTCCTAATGGAGAAACCACATTTGTCCATGGAAGAAAAGGTTTCACCTTTTCTGTTTGTTTGCGCATTCATCTTTGATTAACTTTTTTATAACAGTCTTAAGATTAGACAAAAGTCTGAGTACAGAAATATCATCTCCCTGAAGCCTTTTGCAGTAAATTACTAATCTATATCACCATTCCTGATTAGATCAGTGTGTACTTACTATAAGCAATAATTTGATATACATATATATGTATATGGATTATATATATATATATGTATATGGATATATATCGAGGTAGATAGGTATAGATACATATAAATATCTTCTTGATCCATTCATCAGTTGTAGAATATTTGATTTTAGTTTGTTTCCAATGTTTGGATATTGTGAGCACTGCTGCAATAAACATTGGTGTGACAGTGTTTCTTACTGTATCCTGACTTACATACCTTTGGATATATGCCTATGAGCTGTATCAGTGGATCATATGGCAGTTATTTTTTTAGCTATTTATGGAGAATCCATACTCTTTTCCTTAATGGTTGTACTAATTTGCATTCCCACGACAGTGTTTAATATTTCCTGTTTCACTGCATCCTCACCAGCATTTATTGCTGATTTTTCTCTTGAAGATAGCCATTCTAACTGGGTGAGATGAAATCTTAGTGTGATTTGCTGTGTATTTCTTTTACAGCCAGGTAGGTTGAGCACTTCTTCATGTATTTATTGACCATTAGTACCTCTTCCTTTGAAAATTACCTATTCAACTCATGTACCTATTTCACCACTGGGATGTTGATTCTTTAGGGGTTGAGTATTTTGGGCTTTGTGTAGATTGGCTATTAGTTCCTTATGGAATGAATAGCAGCCAAGGATTTAATTTGATTCTGCAGGCAGTCTCTTAAGTCCAGTGAGTGTTTCTTTTGCAGTGTTGAAGCTTTTTAGTTTGACTCAGTCTCATTTGTTCATCACATTTTTTAGTTTCTGAGTCATTGGAGTTTTATTTAGGAAGCTGTTGCCTATGCTTATATGTTTCAGTGTATTTCCTACTAATTCCTGTCAAGGTTTTGAGCCTTAGTTAAAATCTGTGATATACTTTGAGTTGATACTGGTATAGGGAGAAAGACAGGGATCTTGTTTCCATCTTCTACATGTAGAAATCCATTTTTCAGCAGCATTTGTTGAAGAGGTTGTCTTTTCATACATGTTTTGGGCTCATTTTTCAATAACTTATTGGCTGTAGCTGTGTGGATTTATTTGTACATCTTGTATACTCTTCCATTGGTCATTGTGTCTGTTGCTTGTGCTAATGTCATGCTGCTTTTATTTTTATGTTTCTGTAGTACAGTTTGAAGTCAAGTATTGTGATATCTCCAGCACTGGACTTTCTGCTCAGAATTTCTTTGAGTTTTCAAGCTCTTTTATGTTTCCATATGAATTTTAGGATTGATTTTTCTATCTCAGTTGAAGAATGCCATTGGAATTTTTATAAGAATTGCATGAAAATGTAGATTGGTTTTGTTAGTATAGCTATATTCACAATGCCTCTGCTGATCCATGAGCACAGGAGGTCTTTCCATCTTCTGATGTCTTCTTTGATTTCTCTCTTCAGTGACTTATAGTTTTCATAGAAAAGTTATTTGTTTTCCTACATGAAATTTATTCCCAGGTATTTAATTTATATGAGGTTATTGTAATTGAGATTATTTCCCTATTTTTTTCTCAGTCTGCTCACTATTGGTATGTAAAAAGACTAACAATTTATGAATATTAATTGTATATCCTGCTACCTTGCTAAAACTAATTATGATTTCTAAGAACTTGTTGGTCTTTTACATATAGGATCATATCGTCTGCAAATACAGATTGTTTGACTTTTTCTTTTCTTATCTGAATCCCTTTTATTTCTTGTTCTTGTGTTATTGTTCTGGTTAGGAATTCTAAAACTATATTGAATAAGAGTAGGTAAATGTGGACAACCTGTGACCCATTGGTTCTGGTAGGTGACATGTCAACATTTGGAGAGCAAATAATGTAGAATTAAAGGAAGATTTGTACCTAATTGATCTATGTAGAAATTCCAAACATAACACTAATTACCTTTATCAATTGTTTTGTGACTAACTTCTCTGAGCTCAGTTTAATTACATGTAACATGGGAATAATGATGTATATAAATTACATTTTAATGGTGGATCCTTTATCATTATGGTTATCTTTCTTGGGCTTAAATAACATAGTGGAATTTTCATAGTTTTAAGTAATTATAACTCAAATGAGTCAAAATTGTAATTGTAGCTTCCAGAAGTTACTTGATGTACTCTGAGAAAATTGCTAAAGTATCAGAATAAAACAAGTACAGTCCATGAATTTAACAAAAATAGCTTCATTTTTGTTAATTAAATGGTGTGTGGTTTTCTTTGTATCTCTTAATATTTTACTCACACAGGGAGGAATTAAAACTTTCATCTATAATTTGGGAACTAAGCTTATAACAAAAAGAAGGCAGTAAAGCAACTGTCAGACACTAGTGACAAATTAGCGAGTGTTCTAGGAATATCTAAAAAAATGACTATTCCATTCACCATTGTCACTTAAGCCAAAGTGAAAGCATGTGATAAAATTGCAATAACAGTCCTAAAATTTCCACTAACGGGAGAATCCACTGTATGGTATGCTTTGCCAGTTCCATCAAGTAAGACAAAGGAATTAATTGCAGAGATGAAATGATAAGAAAAATTATCAAATGCCTGATGATGGTCAGGTATTTGCTGGTCACCATAGTGGAGGAGTCCTGGTGATGGTCCTCATGTTTGGTGATCTGGATGCACAGGGCTCAGCACTCTCTTATATTGATGGTAAAATTTATTACAGCAGGCAAGTGGAGGTAAATCTGCAGGAATCCAGGTTCAAGCTTAAAAGAGTCTTCTCCCTTTGCAGTCACATGTGGCTGTAAATTGTGAAAATATGAATAAAATGTCTACCAGGGAAAAATAGTAGAAAATTGGTACCTAGAGTTTTATTGAGGGCTGGTCTCTAGGTGCCCTCTGCCTGACATGTTCCAAAATTTCAGGCTCTCACAAGGCAAGCAGGTGTTCATGTTCAGCATGAAACGCTTTACATAAACAGTTTAGGGATATGACCCATTCAGCAGTGAATGGTGGGAACCTTCCCAAAAGCCAGCTACTCAAATGCTAGGTTAAGGCCAACTTTGCAGCAGGACTTTCTGAGGACAGGCCTTTCTAAGTTGCATGCCTGCTATTAACTATTCTCTGCATCTCAGAAAATTTAGCTCTAATTTTTAGAAAACAAAACTCTCTTTTATCTAAATTTCTTTTTTATGATTATACAGAAATCAATTGCAAATGTATCAAATATTAAATGGTAATAATGAGGAAGACACACATACAAAAATATAATTCATCAATCTACCAAAATACAAGTTTCTCAAAATTTGAGGGGTTACCTCAGGGAATTTTCTTTAAATAGTATTGTTTTCTTGTCTCTACTTCCCCTATTCATGTTCAAGGCAGACATGAAGAAGACTCTACATTATGCTTCAGCCATTCATGTACACACCATTCCTCTGTTAAATGCCAGTCACCACAGAAATGGTCGAGTCATGGGCATCCATTACTGGGCAGTAAGGTCAAGGATCATTGCTTATGGCTTCTTCTTGATGATGTGTGATGGGCAATGGACAGAAAGTTTAAGTTTATGGCACAGGCAGAAATAAGTCTTACTGATAATAAGGCCCTAGCATGACTGGTTTTACATCTCATGCTTATTATATAATTAGTTTTAAACTATGGTTATAGTTAATTTACTTTGCATTTCTCATACATTGTTTCTACTTTGGAAATAACCTAGGCATTAAGCACTGAAAATGCAAAAAACCGTAGTAAAACCTGAACAGGAAGACTTATCTTTCTCTGTAAGTATATATAACCTAATAGAAATCAACACTGAAAGGGTAATATTTAATTTTTTGCCTGTACATATATTTTCAAAATAATGTCCTGTGCATTAAGCTGATCCACTTAGGAAACTCAAAGATATTAAAGTGACTGATATGAATACAGTAAATGGCAGAAATTAGACATGAACTCATGTTTCTTAACTATCAGGTCAGTAGTCTTTCTTATTTATCCCTCTGTAGGTGGGTGTTTTATAATAAAATGGGAAAGTGAGTATAGTTACCCTGAATGGTAGAGGATAAGAATGGAATTAATATGTGAAAGGGACTTTGAAGAGGAACAAGGGGTTAACTAGGATTTAGAATTTTCAATAGAAGATGAAAATATTGGGGATTATGACAAGTTTTATAAAGTTAATATCAGAATTAAGGATACAGGATGATGGGAGAGACTGAGAAAGGCATGATAAAATGGTGGGGGGGTTGAAGGTTGTTGCATTTTATTTGTTCAATTTTATGAACTGACAAAGTTCAAGGTTTCTATTGAAAGATACTAAAATAAATTGATCCCTTGTGAAGATCTCTATAGAGACCTATAGTCTTTCTGACATATAGGATTGTTGTATCATCTACTTGCACTTCAATTTAGAGAGGGTAAATTAGAGTCCCTCAAGTGTTAGAGTACTCAAAGTTGCTGAATGACCTAGAGATTCCCTCAGCACCACCTCTTTCCCAACTCATCACTGTTCTTCCTATGTGCATACAGGTTAAGGCAGTGTTAGGAGTGACTGGCAAAACAGCCACAGAGATTCAGCAGAATAGCTGGAAACAAGTCTATGCTGAGGGAAGGTGATTGAGACTCCATTTAGCTTGTTTTACATTAGCATCTTCTTGGTCATTTGAACCTGTATTTATTTCAGAAATCTTTGCTGAAAATTTAAAAGTGGGAGACTGCCTTTGAACCCTGCAGAAGAGGGACCGGGGAGGAGGAACTTCAT
Organism: Castor canadensis; assembly: GCF_047511655.1. Taxonomy (NCBI): domain Eukaryota; kingdom Metazoa; phylum Chordata; class Mammalia; order Rodentia; family Castoridae; genus Castor; species Castor canadensis. Next base: position 49,242,957 of record NC_133400.1, on the reverse strand, counting down.
GGCAAGAACATATTTAAATAGTACTTAGGGAAACAGAGGTACAACTACCAGGACTGCTTTTCCAGCAGTCTCTCCAGATATTCATCTGGAGAGATACATAATAACCATAATGATGGTTATAACTTTTATGTTTATGGTGGTAATGAAATTTTTGAACTCAGGACTTTGTGCTTGCTAGGTAAGCACTCTACCATTTGAGCCATTCCCCCAGCATTTTTTGCTTTATTTTTCATGGTTTTTGCCGGGTGGTAGCTTTGGACTGTGATCCTCCTATGCTTCCCACAGACCTGGCATTATGGGAATACTCCGTCATACTTGGGTCTCCTATGGAGGTTGTTAAGTGCTTCTTAACTTCTGTGGACCTGCATAAGGCAGGACCTATATAGAAAAAGCAATTATATTTAAAATTTCTGTTAACATTTTCATTTCTCCTGGAAGAATATTCCCCAAAGTATATACATTTGGGTTTTTTTTTATTTTGTAGCTTTAGCTTTTAAGCATTTTAAATGTTTCAAAGGATTACTTGTAGTGCTTTAGGGTCAAGTAAAGCATTCTTTTAAACAGATGGCTTCCATGCTGAACACACAAGATTGCTATTTTTGAGTTACAAAGCTTGACCTTTAGCCAGGAATAGACAAAGGATGGGGGTGGGGTGGGGTGGACAATGTATCTTTCTGCCTCTTTCCATGACCAGGTTTGTATCACTTCACTTAGCAAATTTGTGCAAGCCATTAAGAGGATTTTCTGTTAATCATTCAGGACAGGCAATTTGTACTGACAAATTATTCTCAGATTTTGCCAACATACTGACTGTTTATGTAATGGAACAGTGAGTGAGTCTCTACTGAACATTTCATAGTTTGGGAGGAGGTAGGGGCAGAAAATTTAACTGTATCAATCAAGAAATATCATTTCACCCAAAGAGGCTGATCTTCCACCAGACTTTTTTGTAATGAAATGAACTCACCCATTTTGTTGTACATTTTTATTCTGAAGGTTTTCCAACAATCCTGCTTCCCATTGTTCTGGTCCTACCTCAAAAGAAGATGGCCATAATGTTGATTCAGATGGAAAATACCTGTGTGAAGTTAATATTCTTGTTCTGAACTGTGTTTTATGGAGTATTTACTCTATATTTAGCACCTATCATTATTTTATATGGAAAGTTGTTCAGAGGATACTATTTTTTAAAATTATGACTCATTGATTTGCTTATATTTTTATAAATATCAAAAGACTAGAAAATATGTTGAAGTATTTGGGGCAAAAAAACAATGGAATGGAAAATACATAGTAACAAGAAAACTCAAGAAATATTCATTAAAAGTGAAACTAGATTATGCTTCCCATCACCCACAATACATTAAATTACTTGGTCAAAATAACACTTTTAATTTATCTGAGTAGATGGATGAACTTATCTGGTAATGTATCTGATTCTGCATTATGGAATCATTTCATCTCTTTTGGTCTATAGCATGCTTGCTAATTCCCCTTTATATATTTGAAAGTATCATTTAAACTTTTTTTGGTGTTATTTCATTTATAAGCATATAATAGGGCTAAGGTAGGGAATTACTTATACATTCTCCAGATGTAAAATGTTTAAGTTCAATAAATGTACTATCTTTTTATTTTTATTAATAAAATATGAGTGAAACTTGCAATTCCTTTGATCCATTTTAGTTATACCTAAAACTATCAATAAATACCAAGAAAATTTAAGTCATGTGTAATCTGTCTTAATGGAACAAAAATAGCTAATATAACTTACTTGAATGAGCCAAAAAAATCCAATGGGAATATGTATGTCAGAATGGACCTACATCGAATGTTTAAAAAGTGACAGTTACTTTAATGTTTAAAACAATATATTCAGGGTAAACTGCATTCACTCATTTAATAAATGTTTCTTGAATATCTAGGCCTTTTTTTGGGTAAACAGACAAAAAAATCTTACTTATGAGAGGGAACTGTACACACAATAACAATAAATAACACTGACAGGCAAAACACATGGTATGCTAGAGAAGGAAAGTTAAAGCATGAAGGTGAAATTCTTATGTGCTGCAGGCATGGAGGGAGTGAGAATTACTGGAGTTCAGGAGTGAATAGAAGGCTGTGGTGTAGGTCAGTGGCAAAGAACTTGCCCAGGATGGTCAAGGCCCAAGGCTTGGTCCTTGGCAACACACACACACACACACACACACACACACACGTGAAAAATAAATTTGAGTCCATTAGTACAGACCCTTATTTCAAAGGAGTAATATTTGCTTTTTGGGTCCACATATATTTTCATTAAAATGATCCTTGTAGGAACCTTGATAGTATTGTACAGAGTTCTACATCTTATGTTAATCCCAATCATAAACTCTTACAAAGGTATATTATATCTTGAATCTACTTTTAATAATGCCCCCCTGTTCAATTTTTAATAATGAGCTTGCATGTTGATTTGAGATCTGTATCCCATGTCATGTTAAAGTATGATTTATTTCAAACTGCATTTGAATGACTATTCCCAGACAAGGCTAAAGTGTAACTTTTTTGTTTTTGCAAGGCTCCACTAACAACACTTTTGTAGAGGAATTGGAATGTAACCTACTATCAAGTAGGTGGCGAAAATCTGCTCTCCATTTGAGCCTAGTGACCATACTTTGATGGGGAAATGGAGAGCAAGTTTTGACCACCACACTGTTTGGGAAACCCTCAGGACCCCCAAATCCTCTTGGAAAGGAGCGGAGACACTGTAGCTTTTGTGCCACAGCCCTAAGAAAGATTGCAACAGTCCAAAAGGATAGTTGCTGAATGCTCCTGTTCTCTCTTCATGGGACTAGGAATACCTGGTCCTGAGAATATGATGCTTCACACTTGGGCTCGTAGCCATGGCAACATGACAGCCAATCCTAGTCCGGAGGTCAAGGGAAACCTGGGGACTGCCACATACTCCTTCCTGCCTTTCTGCACTGCTTAAATACTCTCTTCAGAAGATAAACTGTGCAATTGCTGCCTGGCACAACCCTGAGTTTGTGTCCTTATTCACTGCTTGAGCACCCAAGACCAGAATTGGAGCTCCTGCTGCAGCTGGACTGCGGACAGTGGTGCCGTGACTCAGAACCACTCTGAACGTCTTGGCAGTATAATTCAAGGAGGGACAGTCTCACTGCGGAGCCCCAACCCAAGATGTCATGAACCATAAGTTGGGGGATGAAATGGGAAACTCACTAAGTTCAGAACATGGGCATTTCTTACAGCTACTGTGCTGTTTGCTAAAAAGTAGGGGTGTATCTTACACTCATAGACAAACTGAAGATTTTATAGAGACAGTTATCCAATTTAATCCTCAGTTTCCTGAGCATGGAACTTTAGATCCTGATAGTTGGAAGCAGATAGGAGAAAATGTAAAAAGAGGGGAAAATATTCCTATTCATTTTTTTAGCATGTGGTCCTCTATTCATTATTGCTTGGGACCCCTTGTAGATCCTTCTAAAGAGGCTCATAAATCAGGTCTTCCAGAGAACAATAAGAAAGACAATAAGAAAGATAAGAAGGACAATAAGGAGGAGGAAAAGCCTCCCCCCAAAACCCTATAAATTTCAGTTTTCCTCTATGGAGGATTCTGCACCACCTTATATGGCCTTTACCCATCATTGGCCCCATTTCAGGTTGATCCTTAGACCAGTGCCATACCTAAGGCAAGAACAAAATGGAGAGAGGAAAGTGAAGAAGTTTCCTTAGAAACAACTTTTAGGCAACTCTTATTGGAGGATGGGAATAATGACCCTTCTCCCCCACCTTTGGCTTTTTTGTCTTCAGAGAACCCTCTATCCCTTCCAGTCATCCTGGGGCCTCAGGGACAGCGATGGCATGAGCCCACTTGTCTTGAGTTACTTAGAAGATTTAGAGATTCAGTCAGAGAGAATGGGGCTAATGTCCCTACACTCTTACTCTATTGGAAAATCTGAGTAAAGAAATTTGTATACCATGGGACTACAAGCAGATAGTCCGAGCTTGCCTTAGCCCTGGTGATTTCCTTCTATGGAAAACAAAATATTATTATGAATGTGATGAACAGGCACAAAGAAATAGAGATAAAAGGGATCATTTAACTAAGGACCAACTGCAGGAGTTGGCTCATTTGCCAATGCTTTTCAACAGATGTAAGGCATGCCCCAATATTTTGATCAGGTAAGACTTTGTGCCAAGAGAGCTTGGAGTCTCCTACCTGACTCTGGTAAAGAATCAACTGAAAGTTTCTTGCAACTAAAACAAAGGCCAATGAGACTTGGGCTGAATTCTTGGCTCATGTAATACATGCTAGCAGTCACAAAATTCAACATGCAGATGCGCAAAGGTTCTTGGTTCACCAAATTGCATATAAACAAGCTAACCGACCAGTAAAAAATGGAGATCTTTCTAGTTGGGTTTCTGCTACCCAGGATATTGGCACCCAAACCTATATGGCCAACACTCTTGTGGCCACCCTAACAATAGGGAGCCCTACTCTCTCCCACATTACATGCCTTGGATGTGGACAAAAAGGCCACTGGAAAAGGGACTGCCCTGAGGGCAAAAGTTACCAGGGCCCAAAGCATGTCCCACCAGCAGGAAAACCTTCTAAAATGTGCCCACTATGCAATAAAGACTATCATTGAGCTAAAAACTGTAAATCCAAATATATTGCTGATGGAAGACCTTTAAACAGGACTGGGGGCAGCCTTCTGCCACACCACAAGAAGGGACGATTTCCTGTGCCCAGTGGAAAAACTCCCTGAGTTCAGTATTTAATCTCCTGGTCTTAGAGGCATTAACCATCTCTCTGTGTAATACACCAGTCCCAGTGACATGTCATTTCTATAACTGTAAAAGAATTAACAGGAATAATCAGGGGGAATGACAAGTATCTTCTTCAGGGACTAACTGTGCATCCTTATTATACTATATTACAATCCAAGTCTCTAACAATAGTCTATGTTTCTAGCTCTAGGCAATGGTTAGGATTAGAGAAGGATGCCAAGATTTCAATATTTTTGCCTTTGCCATCTGAGACCTCTCCTCAAATGTATTTGATTCAACCCATTTTACATCAAAGGCACTTAGCTACTATCTATATTAGGGAAATAGCTTTTTGAGGTCTTCTAGATACAGGAGCAGATCAGAGTGTTATCCCTCAATCATTATGGCCTAACATTGGGGAACAAAAAGAGGAACATACAAGGAGTAGGGGGACCACAATTATCCAAAATTACTGCAGAGGTTCTCCAGTGGGAGGATGAAGAAGGCAATTCAGGGACTTTTCAACATTTCATAATTACAGGACTACAATTGTGTTTATGGGGCAGAGACATCAGGCAACAACTGCACATGACTCTTACCACACACAAAGCTCAACCTTGGGAGGAGTCTCTTTCCCAGGCTCAACAAGCTAGGACAGTTATGAGGCCTTGGGAGGAGGCCATTTCCCAACATCTTTCCTGTGGCTGTGGCCTCGGTTGTTCTTGTAACCAACCCCCTCCTAGGGGCCACTGACATGAAGTCTCAGCCCACAGCTATACCACTTAAATGATTGATCAATGAGCCTATATGGGTTGATCAGTGGCCACTTTTGGGACAAAAATTACAACAGACTCATATTGTGGTACAACAACAAATAAAAGCTGGACATGTGGAGTCTTCCAATAGTCCATGGACTAGTCCTATTTTTGTAATAGAAAAAAAGGCCAAAGGAAAATATAGATTAATACATGACCTTCGAGCCATTAGTAAAGCTAGGCAAACCATGGGAGCTTTACAACCTGGCTTCCCTTCTGCAGCCATGATTCTTGCAAGATTTACAATTATAATTATAGATTTAAAGATTTGCTTTTTTACTATCCCATTACGTGATAATGATAAGGAAAAATTTGCCTTTACATTGCCATCCATTAATAATGAAATACCAGGGAGTTCCAAGATGGCGGCTAGAGGGAGGAAGCAGAAAGTGTGCCTCCTAAAGTAAAATCTTGGAGAGATGCTGGAGATACACCTTACAGGAAAAACCACCAAGAAGAGGCAAAACTTTGACTCCTCCACACCTCCAGCCTGAACATAGCATCTCCAGTTCACATTAAATGGAGAAACAAGAGGGCTCCCATGCTGCTGCCAGACAGCAGTGCCTAGATGGCTGGGGAAGACATGGACCACAAGGTGAGCTAAGTGGGATGCAGTACTCCCACAGACAATCCTGGGCCAGATCAGCATAGCCCCCTGGACAGACTGTCCCCCACCCAGGGATAAAAGAAAAAAAACTGAATAATAAGCAATAACAACAAAAAAGACATGTAGCAAAGAGGGTGGGGTGCCCTGAGTGCCAAAGAGGAGAGGAGGGGAAATCCCTCACAACAAGCCAGTTGGAGAAGGCAGGAGTGGAGGCACATGCCCAAAAACCAGGAGCAGAAAAGCTTGTAAAAGTGGTGATGGGAGGAAAACTCCACAGAAGAGGGGGGAAGACCTACTTCCCATGTGAGCTGTAAATAAACAAGCAGGCCTAAGAAAGCTGTTGCAGTATCACTTCCCCCAGTGTGCTTGGAAAGAGGAAAGCTTGTAGCAATGGTGGTCACACCCAGGAGAACTCTAAGTAAACAAAGACTGCAAGGCTAGGTGAGTGTTAAGCTCACTCCTGAGATCTGCATAAATAAAGCCTCCAGGAACAGCAGGCTGACAGCAGTGGGGAGGTGAGCCACAGCTTCAGATAGCCATTCACAGAACTGTATCCAGAATCTTTTTTCTTTTTTTCTCCCTACCTTTGATGAGACAACAAGCAAACTACACAAGCATGCTGAAAAACTTACTAAAACTGTGTTGCATTTGAAGTTGGGACACTTTGTGGGGTTTTTTTTTTGTTTTGTATTTTTTTGTTTTCTTTTGTTTTTTTAAGTTTTTTTCCCCTTTGATGAGACAAAAACAGAGCTACTTCTGTGACACCATCTCCAGGATTGGAGACTGAGGAAGTAACACCAAAATTATTAAGACTGAAACTTTATTGCATTTAAAATTGGAGATTTATTTTTTCATTTATTTATTTTTATTTTTATTTTGTATTTTTTATTTTCAATCCTCTCTCTGTCTCTCTAATGACTGTTCAGCTAACTGTTGACTAGTACATTATCTCTACCTGTTTATATCTTTGAAACTTTTTTGTTTGTTTGTTTGCTGTGTTTTTTCTACTTGTTTGCTTGTTTTCCCTTTTTCTTTAACTTCTTAGCTTTCGATCTCCTCTCATCCTTTCATTCTAAATATCACCACTGTTATTATTACAAGATAGAAAATACTTAATTTCACACAGTACAGGGACAATAACAACACAAAGGGCAATGACGGGAAGACAGAAAAAGCAGGGAAACCAGTTTTGCCACAGCAAAAAAATTAGTACAGGAGCCAGAGGGAAATGAAAAAAACAGATACTCAGATCCAGACTCCAAAAAAATGAAGATAAACTGTGCCAAAGAACCAATGAAGCCACAGAACAATCTAAAAGAAGAAATACTACAGGTAATCAATGAAGATTTTATAGAGATGATACTGGATATGGTCAACCAAAATGTACAGGAGTCACTCAAGAAATTCCAAGACAACCAAAATAGGGAATTTGAAAAAGCACAAGAAGAAATAAAAGAAACCAAAGAAGCACTGTATAAACACCAAAGTGAAACAGAGAACATGATTAATAAAGAGATAAATGAACTCAGGACAAAAATAGACAACATTAAAGAGGAAGGAACTCAGGATATGGAAAACCTCAGAAAAAGATCAAAACAGAATTGCAAAACAAAATGGAAGGCCAATCCAGCACAATAGAACAAACAGAGGACAGAATCTAAGAACTCGAAGATGAAATGGTAATTAAAGGAAAACCCAAAGAACTATTAATTAAACAACTGAAGACCCGTGAAAAGAAAATGCAAGAACTCACCGACTCCATCAAAAGACCAAACCTGAGAATCATGGGCATTGAAGAAGGAGAAGAGGTGCAAGCAAAGGGAATGCATAATATATTCAACAAAATAATAAATAAAACTTCCCAAATCTAGAGAAATTTATTCCCATAGAGCTGCAAGAGACCTCCAGAACACCAAACAGACATATCAAAATAGAACTGCCCAATGGCATATCATCATTAAAACAACAAATACAGAAACCAGAGAAAGAATATTGAAGGCTGTAAGAGAGAAAAAACAAATAACATACAAAGGTAAACCCATCAAAATCACAGCAGACTTCTCAACAGAAACATTAAAAGCAAGAAGAGTAACCTCAACTTAGGTACACACAATCAAACCTTCAAACAACTAAGACAACTAAATGACAGGAATCACCACATATCTACCAGTACTAACACTTAATGTTAATGGAATTAATTCCCCCATCAAAAGGCACTGTTTGATGAAATGTATTAAAAAGGAAGATCTAACAATTTGTTGCTTACAGGAGACCCATCTCACTGACAGAAATAAGCATAGGCTTAGGATGAAAGGCTGGAAGAAGATCTACCAAGCCAATGGCCCCTGAAAACAGGAAGGAGTAGCAATACTTATCTCTGACAAAGTAGATTTCAAACCTACATTGATCAAACAAGATAAAGAAGGACATTCCATACTAATAAAAGGAGAAATAGACCAAAAGGAAATAACAATTATCAACCTATATGCACCCAATGTCAATGCATTCAATTTCATCAAACATACCCTGAAGGACCTAAAACCATATATTAACTCCAACACAGTGTTTGTGGGAGACTTTAACACCCCATTATCCTCAATAGATAGGTCATCCAAACAAAAAATCAATAAAGAAATCCTAGATCTAAAATATACAACAGACCAAATGGACCGATTTGATGTCTATAGAACATTTCATTCAACTTCTACACAATATACATTTTCTCAGCAGCCCATGGAACCTTCTCCAAAATAAATCATATCCTAGGGCACAAAGCAAGCCTCAGCAAATATAAGAAAATAAAAATTTTACTGTGCATACTATCTGATCACAATGTAATAAAACTAGAACTCAACAACAAAACTAAAGACCAAAAACATGCAAACAGCTGGAAACTGAATAACTCATTGCTTAATGAACAATGGGTCATTGATGAAATAAAAGAGGAAATTAAAAAGTTTCTGGAAGTCAATGAAAATTAAAACACAACCTACTTGAACCTATGGGACACAACAAAGGCATTCCTGAGAGGAAAGTTTATAGCCATGAGTGCGTATATTAAAAAGACTGAAAGATCCCAAATCAATAACCTCATGATATATCTCAAACTCCTAGAAAGACAAGAACAAGCAAATCCCAAAACAAATAGAAGGAGAGAAATAATTAAAAATAAGAGCTGAAATCAATGAAATAGAAACCAAAAAAACTATGCAAAGAATTAATGAAACAAAAGTTGGTTCTTTGAAAAAAATAAAGAAGATCGACAGACCCTTGGCAAACCTGACTAAAATGAAGAGAGAAAAATCCCAAATTAGTAGAATCAGGAATGCAAAAGGGGAGATAACAACAAACACCATCAAAGTCCAGGAAATCATCAGAGACTACTTTGAGAACCAATATTCAAATAAATTCAAAAACCTTAAAGAAATGGACAGATTTCTAGACACATATGAACATCCAAAACTGAACCAAGAGGATATTAATAAACTGAATATATCTATAACACAAAATGAAATTGAAGCAGCAATCAAGAGTCTCCCCCAAAAGAAAAATCCAGAACCTGATGGATTCTCTGTAGAATTCTATCAGACCTTTATTTTTTATTTTTATTTTTTTTGTCTATTCTTTTTTGGTGCTGGGATAGAACCCAGGGCCTCATGCATGCTAGGCAAGCACTGTACCACCAAGCTACATCCCATCCCTCTATCAGACCTTTAAAGATGAACTGATACCAACCCTCCTTAAACTGTTCCATGAAATAGAAAGGGAAGGAAAACTGCCAAACACATTTTATGAAGCCAGTATTACACTTATCCCAAAACCAGGCAAAGACACCTCCAAAAAGGAGAATTACAGGCCAATCTCCTTAATGAACATTGGTGCAAAAATCCTCAACAAAATAATGGCAAACCAAATTCAACAACACATCGAAAAGATCATTCATCACGACCAAGTAGGCTTCATTTCAGGAATACAGGGGTGGTTCAACATATGAAAATCAATCAACCTAATAAACCACATTAACAGAAGCAAAGACAAAAACCACTTGATCATCTCAATAGATGCAGAAAAAGCCTTTGATAAGATCTAACAACATTTCATGATAAAAAAGCTCTAAGAAAACTAGGAATAGAAGGAAAGTACCTCAACCTTATAAAAGCTATATATGACAAACCTACAGCCAGCATTATACTTAACAGAGAAAAACTGAAACCATTCCCTCTAAAATCAGGAACTAGACAAGGATGCCAACTATCTTCACTCCTATTCAGCATAGTACTGGAATTCCTAGCCAGAGTAATTAGGCAAGAAAAAGGAATAAAAGGAATACAAATAGGTAAAGAAACTGTCAAAATATCCCTATTTGCAGATGACATGATCCTATACCTTAAAGACCCAAAAAAATCTACTCAAAAGCTCCTAGACACCATCAATAGCTATAGCTAGTTAGCAGGATATAAAATCAACATAGAAAAATCATTAGCATTTCTATGAACTAATAGTGAACAAACTGACAAAGAATATATGAAAACAATCCCATTTACAATATCCTCAAAAAAATCAAATACTTAGGTGTAAACCTAATAAAGGATGTGAACAACCTCTACAAGGAAAAGTATAAACTTCTGAAGAAAGAGATTGAGGAAGACTATAGAAAGTGGAGAGATCTCTCATGCTCATGGATTGGTAGAATCAACATAGTAAAAATGTCTATACTCCCAAAAGTAATCTACATGTTTAATGCAATTCCCATCAAAATTCCAATGACATTCATTAAAGTGATCGAAAAATCTACCATGAAATTTATATGGAAACACAAGAGGCCACGAATAGCTAAGGCAATACTCAGTCAAAAGAACAATGGTGGAGGTATCACGATACCTGACTTCAAACTATATTACAAAGCAATAATGATAAAACAGCATGGTACTGGCACAAAAACAGACATGAAGACCAATGGAACAAAATAGAGGACCCAGATATGAAGCCACACAACTATAACCAACTTGTCTTTGACAAAGGCACTAAAAATATATGATGGAGAAAAGACAGGCTCTTCAATAAAAACTGCTGGGAAATCTGGTTAGCAGTCTGCAAAAAACTGAAATTAGATCCAATTATACCACCCTGTACTCTGGAATTAATAGGTATAGGTAAGAACTTTCTCAATGGAACCCCAGCAGCACAGCAACTAAGAGATAGCATAGATAATTGGGACTTCATAAAAATAAAAAGCTTCTGCTTAACAAAACAAATGATCTCTAAACTGAAGAGAACATCCACAGAGTGGGAGAAAATATTTGCCAGCTACACATCAGACAAAGGACTGATAACCAGAATATATAGGGAATTTAAAAAACTAAATTCTTCCAAAATTAATGAACCAATAAAGAAATGGGCAAGTGAACTAAATAGAACTTTCTCAAAAGAAGAAATTCAAATGGCCAAAAAACACATGAAAAAATGCTCACCATCTCTAGCAATAAAGGAAATGCAAATTAAAACCATGCTAATATTCCACCTCACCCTTGTTAGAATAGCCATCATCAGCAACACCACCACCAACAGGTGTTGATGAGGATGTGGGGAAAAAGGAACCCTCTTACACTGTTGGTGAGAATGTAGACTAGTACAACCACTCTGGAAAAAAATTTGGAGGCTACTTAAAAAGCTGGACATCGATCTACCATTTGATCCAGCAATACCACTCTTGGGGATATACCCAAAAGACTGTGACACAGGTTACTCCAGAGGCACCTGCACATCCATGTTTATTGTGGGACTATTCACAATAGCCAAGTTATGGAAATAGCCAAGATGCCCCACTACTGATGAATGGATTAAGAAAATGTGGTATTTATACTCAATGGAATTTTATGCAGCTATGAAGAGGAATGAAATGTTATCATTTGCTTGTAAATGGATGGAATTGGAGAACATAATTTCAGTGAGGTTATCTTGGCCCAAAAGACCAAAATTGTATGTTCTCCCTCATATGTGGATATTAGATCAAGGGCAAATACATCAAGGGTATTGGACTTTGATCACCTGATAAAGTGAGAGCACACAAGGCATGTATGAGGATAGGTAAGACACCTAAAAAACTAGATAGCTTTTTTTGCCTTTAATGCAGAGAAACTAAAGCAGATACTTTAAAACAACTGAGGCCAATAGGAGAAGGGGACCAGGAACTAGAGAAAAGGTTAGATCAAGAAGAATTAACCTGGAAGGTAACACACAGGCACAGGAACTCAATGTGAGTCAACTCCCTGTATAACTATCCTTATCTCAACTAGCAAAAACCCTTGGTCCTTTCTATTATTTTTATAGTCTCTCAACAAAATTAGAGGTAAGGGCAAAATAGTTTTTGCTGGGTTTTGAGGGAATGGGGGAGGAGATTTATGGTGCGGGAGGTAAGGGCGGGGTGGGATGAAGGAGGAGAAATGACCCAAGCATTGTATGTACATATGAATAAAAATAAAGAAATAAAAAAAGATTTAAAAAAGTGAAAAACCAGCTAAGTGATATCAATGGAAAGTATTACCTCAATGCATGAAAAACAGTTCTACCATATGTCAGGCCTATGTCCTTGCTGCTCTTATAACCTTTTATAAAAATGGCCACAAATTAAATGTTTTCATTTTATGGATGATCTTTTAATTGGTAATCCCTAATTTACACTAGTACGGCAGGCCATCGTAGACTTAGAAAGATGCCTAGCCAAGGAAGGTTTAAGTATACCTCCTGAAAAAACACAGCTCCGTACACCATTCAAATATTTGGGACACACTATAGTTGATGGTATAGTCAAACCTCTTAAACTAAAATTAGACATAAAGGAGGTTATGTCAGTAAATGAATTATAGACATGATTGGGAAACATTAATTGGATTCAGCCTTTTCTTTAGATTCCCTTGGACTTTTTAAACCTGTATTTGAACTATTAAAAGGAGACTCACAATTGAACTCATTAAGAAAATTAATTCCAGAAGCCAAGAAGCTATACAACTTGTTGAAACCACTCTTCAACATAGTTTCATTTACAGGATAGACCCCAGTAGCCCCTCCAGCTACTCATATGGAGTACTCCAAGTACTCCAACAGGGGCTATTATACAATGGCCAAATAAAATGATAGAGATGCTTTTTACCCATAATACACCCCCTAGGACTATGACTCCCTATATACAAAAGGGAATATATCTATTTATGCAGGGAAGGCAAAGATGCAAGGGATTGTCTGGCAATGATCAGTCACTCATAGTTACTCCCTTCACCAATATTCAGATAGCCTGTGTTTATCAACAAAACTATTTATAGCAAATTGCAATTAATAATTTCTCAGGACAATTTGACAATCACTATCCCAAAGACCCTACCATAAAATTTTTAACTTCTCAGGCCTGGATTCTACCTTGCATCACAGCCATCAAACTCCTAGCTAATACAATCACAGTATATACTGATGGCACCAGTAAAGGGAGAGCCAGTTATATCACTTACTCCCCCTCAGGGACATGTACAGAACAAATAAACTTTGCAACTCCAGGAGCAACTGCACAACACGCTGAAATGTTAGTGGTTCTTGCAGCTCTGTGAGCTCTCCCTGGTCCAGTCAATATAGTTTCAGATTCCCAATATGTATTTAAAGCCATCAACATTGTTGAAACAGCTAGACTAAAAGGAGATTCTAATTCTACAATTTTTCAGTTATTCACACAGGCTCAAGTGGCCATTCAGGCTCGTACTTCTCCATTCTTTATTACTTATATCTGTTCATATACAGGACTGCCTGGCCCTATGGCCAAAGGAAATCAAGCAGAGGACCAAATCATTTCCTTTACTGCTGTTGAGAACTCTCAAAATCCTTCTTCCATTTTTCAACAGGCCTTACAAAGCCACTATTTACTGCACCAGAGTGCTAACGTGTTACACAAACAATTCCCAACTTTAACTGAGACCAATGCAAACATATTATTAGGGCCTGCCCCACTTGCAGTACTCTTCTACCTTTGGACCCTAATACTGGCATCAACCCTCGTGGTCTAAAAGCAAACCATATCTGGCAAACTGATGTCACTCATATTCCCCAGTTTGGCACCTTAAAATATGTTCATGTGAGAGTGGACACATACTCTGGTGTCCTCTTTGCCTCAGCCCACACAGGGGAAACTACCAAACAGGCCCTTGGTCACCTGCTTGGTGCTTTGCAACCTCTGGAATTCCAAAGTCCATCAAGACAGACAATGGTCCTATCTATACAAGTAAAAAATTTCAAGAATTCTGTAAATTATGGGACATTACTCACAATACTGGAATTCCTTACAATCCTCAAGGCCAGCCCATTGTAGAATGACAACATCAAAAGATAAAAAACTAAATTTTAAAAATAAAAAAGGGGGAGTTCACCTCTAAGTCTCCACATACTCAATTACATCTCATCCTATTAACTTTAAATTTTTTCTCACCTGACAATCAAGGCATTACACCTATGGAAAAGCACTTCCATGCATGGAACACCTGCTCACGTGTGTGTGTTGTTTGGAAGAATTTAGAGACAAACACATGGCAGGGACCTGACCCTTTAGTTACTACAGGCCAAGGTATGCTTGTGTCTTTCCAGAACATGAAACCCAACCAAGATGGCTGCCTCTCCGATGCATCAAATCAGTCACAGCTGTTGACGGGACTCATGAAGAAACTTTGGCTAGACAAATTTAATCCTAGTCATTGGTTTAATTTTGGACGTAAAGAACTAATGCTTTTGGGTCTACTTAGTATCATATGGCTAAAAAGACTAATCACTCAAGAAACTAACCACCACAAAAAACAAAAAAATATTTCTAAACTTTTTCATAAGAAATAAAAAAGGGGGAGATGTGGGAAAACTTTAGGACACCCAAAGCCTCTTGGAAAGGAGTGGAGTCACTGTAGCTTTTGTGCAACAGCCCTAAGAGAGATTGCAACAGTCCAAAAGGATTGTTGCTGAACTCCCCTGTTCTCTCTCTGCCTGGAAGTGGGAAAACCCGATCCCAAGAACATGATGTTCTGCACTTGGGCTCATAGCCATAGGAACATGACAGCCAAAGTCATAGCAACATGACAGCCAATCCTAGTACAGAGGTCAAGGGAAACCTGGGGACTGCCACATACTCCTGCCTGCTTGTCTCCATTGTTTAAATACACTCTTCAGAAAATAAACTACGTCATGGCTGCCCGGCACAACCCTGAGTTCATGTCGTTATTTGCCACTCGAGCACCCAAGGCCAGAGTCAGAACCCCCACTGCAGCTGAACTGCAGCAAGTGTTGGGCAACACTGATCTTCAGAGTTGCTGACATACATGGAGTAATGATGAGTACCCCTCTACATGTGGCTCAAGTAACTTAAGTCTTCTCAGAAAGGTTTTGTGCTAAACTAAAGACACCTATCCTTCAGTTGAGCAACATATGCTACTTTATCTTCAAGTTCAATCTGTTCCATAGTGTCTGGCTGCTTAGGCACCTCTGAGGAATTTTTTCTTTCAAACATAATTTTTGCACCTGGGATTAGCTTTTAGCTCCTTTTAAGTGTTTGTTTATCTATATATCTACAGTATCTATCTATCATATATCAATACATAATAAGATATGTATGTATCTACATATCTTATTATCCCATCCCTTTACCTGTTCTATTTGCTCTTTCCTGAAAATTATTTTTAGCAATAACCGACTTTAGATATATTTCAACTGAGAATTCCAATGTCTGATCATTAAGGTGTTTGTTTTTTAAGTATTTTTTGTCTGTTATTTATGGGTCTTATTTTTTTGGTCTTCGTATGTTTTAAATTTTTGTTGTATTTCAAACATTGTAACAAAAAAGAACATAGGAAAAGGAGGAATAAGGTTTTTGTTTGGGATTTTAATGAATGCTTTTTCTTTCCTTTTTCAGGCAGCTAAGGTGAAGGGCTCATCAGTTATAATCCCCTAAATAAACTGGGCTAGAACTGATCTGCAGTACACTTTTAATTGCTGGGTTGTTGTAAGCCTTTGATTTTTTCCAATGTTCTGATAAAGTAGGTTCTGGCACTTCCTGCTTTTAATGCTTCTGTGAGAGATAACAACTTAAGCTGCTTATTCTATCATTTTTACCTATGGTACTAACTTGAATTTTAAGTTACTCATTCCCTTGACTTTCTTTATAATTTCACCACTTATAGTACTATGCCAGTACTATAAAATAATTTTCAATAAAGCAATTATTCCCATTTTTCTTGTGTTCTTAAGAAATATCATCAATTTTCTTAGTCATATCTTTCACTGAGTAACTCAGTCATCATGGATGTAATTTCAAATATCTCATTGTTAATTTCTTTTTAAAAAATACCTAGCTGTCCACTTGCTACAATCATTAATATCTAATATTTGTTTTCTTCTGTTCCAAAATTGCTTAGTTGGGTTTATGAAGTTTCCTCTTCTTCATTTTTAAAATTTTCTAGTTTGATTCTGTTCTTTTGTTAATACTGCAAGTGCTGAGATTATGATATGGTTTACTTCTATAATGCTGCTTAGTATAATAGGGTCATTATTCTTCTCCTTTTGTTAATTCCTTCGTTAAAAATGTGAAATGATAAGTCATCAATAATTTTGCCACCTGAGAAGAAATCTTTTTAGTTTATTCAAAATCACACATTTTTCAATATCATTCATTTTGTCACATTATTTTTACTTATATCACTTATTTTTATAATTTGAAATCATTTACGTAAGTCCTAAGTTTAATACAACCTCAACAGACTGAGTAAATTATAGCAACATATATGAGGTTAAAGTAATTTAACTATTTCTTTGGCAGATACAGATCCTGACATATTTTATCATTTTATGTGACTATTGTTTGCGGAAAGTCTCACAAATGTAGCTTTCTAAAAATTATTTTTAGATTCACAGGTCTACTCAGCAGTCCTTAAGTCTTACATATCAAATCTTCCAATTTAACAGGCAATTTCTTTGTCCTTCTTATTCAACTGACAGTGAAAATTAATTTTGCCATACAAATATTATGGTAAGTGCCATGCAAATATTCAGTAGTATTTTTTGGTTAAAAGATGTAATAACTAGCTAAATTCTTCTCCAAGGTCAGGGGCCAATTATCTCCCATTTCTTCAAGGACTGTTAGCATTGCCTTCAAGGTCTAGCTTCTTATATAATTTCAAGCCAGGGCTCAATGAACAATATAAGTTGATCTGTCTGTTTATAAAGACATTTTATTAGCACATGTTAGTTGTGCGGGGTTTTTTTTAATGTAACATTTGTATATATGCTTACAATGTGCCTTGGTTAGTTTTACCCCCTCCATCATTCTCCTCCTACTCCATATCACCCTTCTTAAACGTTTCAACAAGAATTGTTCTATTTCTGTTGTTCAATTTTCATGCAAGAATAAAAAGTTCATCAACTATACTCAACTTTTCACCCTCTCCATTCACTCTGCCCCTTCTCACTGGTACCCATCTCTAATCAGGACATGATTCACTTTCCTATCTTTAATTCTAAGTGTATATTCATTGTTTGAAGAATTTTGCCATGGTATTTAACACATGAATATATTGCACTTTAATCAGATTAATCCCCTCTATTACACTCTCATCCCCTGACCCCCACTCCCTATTATTCAAAAGCTTTCAGTGCATTTTGTTGTGCCATCTTCATACACGGATGCAGTGTATTTCAACATTGTTCATTCTCAGACATTCTCTTTTCTTCTCCTGCCTCCAGCTAATCCTCTCATATGGTCCCCCTATTACAAACATATTCAATATATATTTATGTAATCATGTATGTGTTTCTGCATACATTTACCTTTTATGTATAACTTTTCTGTGTACATTCACCTTCCACATGTGTGAGATAGCATGCAACCTTCATCTTTCTGCACCTGGTTGACTTTGCTTAACATAATGATTGGCAGTTCTATTAATTTACCTCTGAATGCTATAACTTCATTCTTGCTTTTGACTGAATAATAGTCCATTGTGTATATATACTACCTTTTCTGAATTGATTCAACAGTTGAATGGCATCTAAGATGTTTCCATAGCTTTATTTTTGTGAATAGTTATGCAATAAACATGGGTATGCAAGTGTCTCTATTGTATCCTGACTCACATACCTGAGGTATGTGCCCAGGAGTGGTATCATTGGATCACACGGCAGTTCTAGTTTTAATTTTTTTGTGGAACATCCGTACTGTTTTCCATAGTGGTTGTACTAATTTATATCCCCCCATAAGTTTATAAGGGATCCTTTCCTCCATATCCTTGAAAACATTTGTTACAATGTCTTGATAATAGCCATTCTAACTCAATTAAGGTAAAATCTCAATGACATTTTGATTTTATTTGCATTTCATTTATGGTCAGGGATATTGAGCATTTCTTCATGTATTTATTGGCTATTTGTACTCCTTTTGAGAATCATCTGTTCAGCTCATTTATAAATTTATTCATTGGGTTGTTTATACTTCCGGAGATTACCCTTTTGAGTTCCCTGCATATACTGGTTATTAATCCATTGTTTCATATATAGGTGGCAAAGATTTTCTACCATTCTGAAGGCTTTCTCTTTATTCTAGTAAATATTTCATTTTCTGTGCAGAAGCTTTTTAGTTTGATGCAGTTCCATCTGTAAATTCTTCCTCTTATTTGCTGAGCTTTTAGAGTTCTATTCAGGAAGTTATTATCTAAGACTAGATGTTTCCACATTTTCCTTAATTTTTTCCAGTAGCAGGCTCAAATTTTCAGGTGTTACATGAAGATCTTTGCTCCATTGTGAATTGACAGACACAGGGTGAAAGACATGGATTTGTTTCAGTATTCTGCATGTGGATATCCAGTTTTCCCAGCACCATTTGTTAAAGAGACTGTATTTTCTCCAATGCATATTTTGGCTTCCTTTGTAAAAAATCAGATGACTGAAGATGTGTGGATTTATTTCTAGGTATTCCATTCTGTTCCATCAGTCTTTGTGTCTGTTCTTGTGCCGATACCAAGCTGTTTTTACAGATATGACTCTGTAGTATAGTTTCAAGTTAGGTGTTTTGATACCTCCAGCATATCTGTTTTTGTTCAAGATTGCTTTGGCTATTTGAGGTCTTCCATGTGAACTTTAGGATTGACTTTTTGTGAAGAATGTCATTAGAATTTTTATGGGGATTGCTTTTGCTACTACAACTATTGTCACAATATTGATTCTGCCTATCTGTGAGCACAGGATACCTTTCCACATTCTAATGTCTTTTTTGATTTCTTTCTCCAGTGATTGATAGTTTTCATTTTGCTTCCTTTGTTAAATTTATTCTTATTTTACTTTATCATTTATTTGACAGTTTGGGGGTTACAATCTCATGCTTATTAGGCAGGCACTCTACCAATTCAACCACTCCGTCAGTCCTATTTGTGTGTTGAATATTTTTGAGATAGGGTCTTGAGAATTATTTGTCCCTGCTGATTTCAAACAGCAGTCCTCCTGATCTCTGCCTTTTTATTATAAGCATGTGCCATCAGTTTCAGAATATTTTATTATTTTTTGAGGTTTTATTTTTTTGTATGCATAGTATTTTATTTATTTTATTCATTATATTATTTATTTTATTCATTTATTTACATGTGCATACATTGTTTGGGTCATTTCTTCCCCCTGCCCCCATCCCCACCCTATCCTCCCACCCCCCTCACTTCCAGGCAGAACCTGTTCTGCCCTTATCTCTAATTTTGTTGAAGAGAAGACATAAGCATAATAAGAAAGACAAAGCATTTTTGCTAGTTAAGGACAGCTATACAGAGAGATTCCTAGCATTGCTTCCATGTACAAATGTGTTACAATCCAAGCTGATTCATCTCTAACTGATCTTTACACTGGTTCCTGATCCCCTTCTAGTGTTGACCTCTGTGGCTTATAAGGTTTGTGGGGACATCAAACTCTTTCATGTTTTGGGTTTCTTACCTATCACCATACCTCCCCTATGTGCTCTCCCCTTATCATGTGACCCAAATCCAACCATATTGCTGTATTTGCCCTAGATCTAAAGTCTGTATATGGGGGAGAAAATACAATTTTTGGTCTTCTGAGCCTAGCTAACTTTTTGAGGTTATTTTGAATGAATTGTTTTCCTTATTTCTTTCTCAATCTGTTCATTGTTAATGTGTTGAAAAGCAGATTATTTTTGTATATTGATTTTGTAAACTGCTACTTTGATAAAAGTTGTTTATGAGATCTAAGAGTTTGTTAGTGGAGTTTTTAGGGTCTTTTAGGTATGATATCTTGTCACCTGCAAATAGGGATAATTTGACTTCTACCCTAATTTAATCCCTTTTATTTTTTCTCCTGTTTTATTAAACTGGCTAAGAATTCCAGTACTATGCTGAATCAGAGTCAGAAGAGTAGATATCCTTGTCTTGTTCCTGATTTTAGAGGAAATGATCTGTTTTCCCCTTTTTAAGTATAATGTTGCCTATGGATTTGTCATATGTAGTCTTTTCTGTGTTGAAGTACATTCCTTTTATTCCTGGTTTCTTCAGAATCAACATCATGAAAGGATGTTGAATTTTGTCAAAGCCTATTTCTGTATATACTGAGATGATCTGTGATCTTTGTGCTGGATTCTGTTTATATGCAGCATTACAGTTATTGATTTGCATGTGCTGACCCTGTGATAAAACTGATTTAATAATGGTATATGATTTTTGTATGTATTGTTTAATTCAGTTTGCAAATTCATCAAAGAGGTTGGTATGTAATTCTTTTTTTGTTGTTGTCTCCTTGTCTGGTTCTAGATCGAGTTTAATTTTGCATCTGAGAATGGGCTTGATAGTGTTCCTTCCTTTTCTAGTTCATGAAGAAGTTTGATGAGTGTTACTGTTAGTTCTTCTTCAAAGGTTTCATAGAATGTGGTAGTAAATCTATCCAGTCCTCAGCTTATATTTTTTGGGAGACTATTACTGCTTTAATTCCATTGCTAAATATATCTCATAGATTTATTTAGGTGATTGATATACTCTTGGTTCAAGTTTAGTAGTTCAAAAGCATCTATAAATTTATCCATTTCCCCTAAATTTTCTATGTATTTATACATAAGTTTTCAAAATATTCTCTCATGGTTCTTTGGATTACGTTGATATTTGTTCTGATAATCCCTTTTTCACCTGTAATTTTATTACTTAGGGTCTTCTTCCTCTTCCTTCTAGTCTGATTCATTGAGGGTTTATCAATCTTATTTACATTTTCAAAGAACCAACTTTTTGTTGCACTGATTGCATTATTTTTTGTCTCTATTTCATGAATTCCTGGGCTAATTTTTATTCTTTTTTTCTCTTTGCTTGTTTGCAGTTTTCTTGTTCTTATTTTTATAAGAGCTTGAGGTACATCATTATGGTATTTATGAGTCCTATGTTTTTTATATAGGTGCTCAGTTCTGCTTTTGTTATACCCCAGAGGTTCTGGTAGGTTGTTTTTATTTTCATTAAATTTTAGGAATGTTTGGATTCCCTCCATTATTTCTTCAATGACCCAATGATCATTCAACAATGTGTTATTCAGTACAGAACATTTTCTGTAGTTTCTTTTGCTGTTTAGTTCTAGTCCTATTCTTCTATGATCAGGTAGAATACAAGGAATGATTTCTACAATCTTACATTTGCTAAGACTTGCTTTGTGTCCTAAAATAGTATCTATTTTGAAGAAAGTTCCAGTGGCTGCTAAAAAGAATGTATATTAAGCAGAAGTTGGATGAAATACTCTGTAGGGGTCTGTTAATTCTAGTTAGTCTATTGAGTAAACTATTTCTGAGGTTTCTTTGCTGATTTTTTTTATATGGATTGATAATCTGTTGGTGAAAGTGGAGAATAGAAGTCTACCCCCATTATTGTGTTTGACTATATCTGTGCTTTTGAGACTAATAGTTTTTTTTATTATTCATATGTGCATACAAGGCTTGGGTCATTTCTCCCCCTTGCCCCCACCCCCTCCCTTACCACCCACTCTGACCCCTCCCTCTCCCCTCCACCCCCTCAATACCCAGCAGAAACTATTTTGACCTTATTTCTAATTTTGTTGTAGAGAGAGTATAAGCAATAATAGGAAGGAACAAGGGTTTTGCTGGTTGAGATAAGGATAGCTATACAAGGCATTGACTCACATTGATTTCCTGTGTGTGTGTGTTACCTTCTAGGTTAATTCTTTTTGATCTCACCTATTCTCTAGTTTCTGGTCCCCTTTTCCTATTGGCCTCAGTTGCTTTTAAGGTATCTGCTTTAGTTTCTCTGCATTAAGGGCAACAATGGCTAACTAATTTTTTAGTTGTCTTACCTATCCTCACCCCTCCCTTGTGTGCTCTTGCTTTTATCATGTGCTCAAAGTCCAATCCCATTGTTGTGTTTGCCCTTGACCTAAGGTCCACATATGAGGGAGAACATATGATTTTTGGTCTTTTAGGCCAGGCTAAACTCAGAATGATGTTCTCCAATTCCATCCATTTACCATCTAATGATAACATTTCGTTCTTCTTCATGGCTGCATAGAATTCCATTGTGTATAGATACCACATTTTCTTAATCCATTTGTCAGTGGTGGGGCATCTTGGCTGTTTCCATAACTTGGCTATTGTGAATAGTGCCACAATAAACATGGGTTTGCAGGTGCCTCTGGAGTAACCTGTGTCACAGTCTTTTGGGTATATCCCCAAGAGTGGTATTGCTGGATCAAATGGTAGATCAATGTCTAGCTTTTTAGGTAGCCTCCAAATTTTTTTCCAGAGTGGTTGTACTAGTTTACATTCCCACCAACAGTGTAAGAGGGTTCCTTTTTCCCCACATCCTCATCAACACCTGTTGGTGGTGGTGTTGCTGATGATGGCTATTCTAACAAGGGTGAGGTGGAATATTAGCATGGTTTTAATTTGCATTTCCTTTATTGCTAGAGATGGTGAGCATTTTTTCATGTGCTTTTTGGCCATTTGAATTTCTTCCTTTGAGAAAGTTCTGTTTAGTTCACTTTCCCATTTCTTTATTGGTTCATTAGTTTTGGGAGAATTTAGTTTTTTAAGTTCCTTATATATTCTGGTTATCAGTCCTTTGTCTGATGTATAGTTGGTAAATATTTTCTCCCACTCTGTGGGTGTTCTCTTCAGCTTACAGACCATTTCTTTGGATGAACAGAAGCTTTTTAGCTTTATGAGGTCCCATTTATCTATGCTATCTCTTAGTTGCTGTGCTACTGTGGTTCCGTTAAGTTCTGACCTATACCTACTAACTCTATAGTATTTACTACTCTTGCCTGTATCTACTTTAGAGTTTGTGGTCTGATATGAAGATCCTTGATCCATTTTGAGTTAATCTTGGTATAGGGTGATATACATGGATCTAGTTTCAGTTTTTTGCAGACTGCTAACCAGTTTTCCCAGCAGTTTTTGTTGAAGAAGCTGCTATTTCTCTATCATATATTTTTAGCTCCTTTGTAAAAGACAAGTTGGTTATAGTTGTGTGGCTTCATATCTGTGTCTTCTATTCTGTTCCACTGGGCTTCATGTCTATTTTTGTACCAGTACCATGCTATTTTTATTGTTATTGCTTTGTAATATAGTTTGAAGTCAGGTATTGTAATACCTCCTGCATTGTTCTTTTGACTGAGTATTGCCTTGGCTATTCATGGCCTCTTGTGTTTCCATGTAAACTGAACAGTAGATTTTTCATTCTCTTTAATGAATGTCATTGGAATTTTGATGGGAATTGCATTAAACATGTAGATTACTTTAGGGAGTATCAACATTTTTACTATGTTGATTCTACCAATCCATGAGCATGGGAGATCTCTCCACTTTCTATAGTCTTCCTCAATCTCTTTCTTCAGAAGTGTATAGTTTTCCTTGTAGAGGTCTTTCACATCTTTTGTTAGGTTTACACCTAGGTATTTGATTTTGTTTGAGGCTATTGTAAATGGAATTGTTTTCATACATTCTTTTTCCGTTTGCTCATTGTTAGTGTATAGAAATGCTAATGATTTTTCTATGTTGATTTTATATCCTGCTACCTTGCTATAGCTATTGATGATGTCTAGAAGGTTCTGAGTAGAGTTTTTTGGGTCTTTAAGGTATAGGATCATGTCATCTGCAAATAGGGATATTTTGACAGTTTCTTTACCTATTTGTATTCCTTTTATTCCTTCTTCTTGCCTAATTACTCTAGCTAGGAATTCCAGTACTATGTTGAATAGGAGTGGAGATAGTGGGCATCATTGTCTGGTTTGTGATTTTAGAGGGAATGGTTTCAGTTTTTCTCCGTTAAGTATAATGCTGGCTGTAGGTTTGTCATATATAGCTTTTATAATGTTGAGGTACTTTCCTTCTATTCCTAGTTTTCTTAGAGCTTTTATCATGAAATGATGTTGGATCTTATCAAAGGCTTTTTCTGCATCTATTGAGATGATCAAGTGTTTTTTGTCTTTGCTTCTGTTAATGTGGTTTATTACGTTTATTGATTTTCGTATGTTGAACCACCCCTGCATCCCTGGGATGAAGCCTACTTGGTCATGGTGAATGATCTTTTGATGTGTTGTTGAATTTGGTTTGCCATTATTTTGTTGAGGATTTTTGCATCAATGTTCATTAAGGAGATTGGCCTATAGTTCTCCTTTTTGGAGGTGTCTTTGCCTGGTTTTGGGATAAGTGTAATACTGGCTTCATAAAATGTGTTTGGCAGTTTTCCTTCCCTTTCTATTTCATGGAACAGTTTAAGGAGGGTTGGTATCAGTTCTTCTTTAAAGGTCTGATAGAATTCAGCAGAGAATCCATCAGGTCCTGGACTTTTCTTTTTGGGGAGACTCTTGGTTGCTGCCTCAATTTCATTTAGTGTAATAGATATATTCAGGTGATTAATTTCCTCTTGGTTCAGTTTTGGATGATCATATCATCTAGAAATCTGTCCATTTCCTTAAAGTTTCAAATTTATTTGAATATAGGTTCTCAAAGTAGTCTCTGATGATATCCTGGACTTCCATGGTGTTTGTTGTTCTCTCCCCTTTTGCATTCCTGATTCTAGTAATTTGGGTTTTTTCTCTCCTCACTTTAGTCAGGTTTGCCAGCGGTCTATCGATCTTGTTTATTTTTTCAAAGAACCAACTTTTTGT
This sequence comes from Castor canadensis, assembly GCF_047511655.1. Lineage (NCBI taxonomy): Eukaryota > Metazoa > Chordata > Mammalia > Rodentia > Castoridae > Castor > Castor canadensis. The sequence goes on along the minus strand of NC_133400.1, from coordinate 49,217,598 downwards.
TTCATTAATTCTTTGTATGGTTTTTTGGTTTCTATTTTGTTGCTTTCAACTCTTATTTTTATTATTTCTCTCCTTGTATTCGTTTTGGGATTTGCTTGTTCTTGTTTTTCTAGGAGTTTGAGATGTTTCATTAGGTCATGGATTTGGGATCTTTCAGTCTTTTTAATATATGAACTCATGGCTTTAAACTTTCCTCTCAGGACTTCCTTAGCTGTGTCCTATAGGTTCCAGTAGGTTGTTTTCATTTTCATTGACTTTTAGGAACTTTTTAATTTCCTCTTTTATTTCATCGATGATCCATTCTTCATTAAGTAGTGAGTTACTCAGTTTCCAGCTGTTTGCATGTTTTTTGTCTTTACTTTTGTTGTTGAGTTCTACTTTTACTGCATTGTGATCAGATAGTATGCATGGTACAATTTCTAGTTTCTTATATTTGCTGAAACTTGCTTTGTGCCCTAGGATATGATCTATTTTGGAGAAGGTTCCATGGGCTGCTGAGAAGAATGTATATTGTGTAGAGGTTGGATGAAATGTTCTGTGGACATCTACTAGGTCCATTTGATCTATTGCATATTTTAGATCTAGGACTTCTTTATTGATTTTTTGTTTGGATGACCTATCTGTTGATGATAATGAGGTGTTAAAGTCTCCCACAACCACTGTGTTGGCGTTTATATATGCTTTTAGGTCTTTCAGGGTATGTTTGATGAAATTGGGTGCGTTGACATTGGGTGCATACCATTGATGATTATTATTTCCTTTTGGTCTATTTCCCCTTTTATTAGTATTGAATGTCCTTCTTTATCTCATTTGATCAATGTAGGTTTGATGTCTACTTTGTCAGAGATAAGTATTGTTACTCCTGCTTGTTTTCGGGGGCCATTGGCTTGGTAAATCTTCTTCCAGCCTTTCATCCTAAGCCTATGCTTATTTCTGTCAGTGAGATGGGTCTCCTGTAAGCAACAAATTGTTGGATCTTCCTTTTTAATCCATTTCATGAAGCAGTGCCTTTTGATGGGTGAATTTAGTACATTAACATTAATCTTTAGTACTGATAGGTATGTGGTGATTCAAGTCATTTAGTTGTCTTAGTTGTTTGAAGGTTTGATTGTGTGTACCTAAGTTGAGGTTACTCTCTACTGTCTTGCTTTTTCTTTTCCTGTGGTTTGGTGCTGCCTGTCTTTTCATGGTTAAGTTGGGTTTCACTTTCTGTGTGCAGAATCCCTTGAAGAATCCTTTGTAGTGGTGGCTTTGTGGTCACATATTGTTTTAGTTTCTGCTTATCATGGAAGACTTTTATTGCTCCATCTATTTTGAATGATAGCTTTGCTGGGTAGAGTATCCTGGGGTTGAAGTTATTTTCATTCAGTGCCCAGAAGATGTCACCCCACGCTCTTCTTGCTTTTAATGTTTCTGTTGAGAAGTCTGCTGTGATTTTGATGGGTTTACCTTTGTATGTTACTTGTTTTTTCTCTCTTACAGCCTTCAATATTCTTTCCTTAGTTTCTGAACTTGTTGTTTTAATGATGATATGTCGTGGAGTAGTTCTATTTTGATCTGGTCTGTTTGGTGTCCTGGAGGCCTCTTCCATCTGCATGGGAATATCTTTTTCTAGATTTGGGAAATTTTCCGTTATTATTTTGTTGAATATATTACGCATTCCCTTCACTTGCACCTTTTCTCCTTCTTCGATGCCCATGATTCTCAAGTTTGGTCTTTTGATGGAGTTGGTGAGTTCTTGTATTTTCTTTTCACAGGTCTTGAGTTGTTTAATTAATAGTTCTTTGGTTTTTCCTTTAATTACCATTTCATCTTCAAGTTCTGAGATTCTGTCTTCTGTTTGTTCTATTCTGCTGGATTGGCCTTCCGTTTTGTTTTGCAGTTCTATTTCATTCTTTTTTCTGAGGTTTTCTATATCCTGGCAGTTTTCCTCTTTAATGTTGTCTATTTTTGTCCTGAGTTCATTTATCCGTTTATTCATTGTGTTCTCTCTTTCACTTTGGTGTTTATACAGTGCTTCTATGGTTTCCTTTATTTCTTCTTTTGCTTTTTTAAATTCTCTATTTTTGTTGTCTTGGAATTTCTTGAGTGTCTTCCTGTACATTTTGGTTGACCCTATCCAGTATCATCTCTATAAAATTCTCATTAAGTACTTGTAGTATGTCTTGTTTTAAATTATTATTGTGGGCTTCATTGGGTCTTTTGGCATAGTTTATCTTCATTTTGTTGGAGTCTAGATCTCAGTTTCTGTTTTCTTCATTCCCCTGTGGTTCCTGTTCTAATATTTTGCTGTGGGGAAACTGGGTTCCTTGTTTTTTCTGACTTCCTGTCACTGTCTTTTGTGTTGTTACTGTCCCTGTACTGTGTGCAATTAGGTATTTTCTAGCTTGTAGTAATAACAATGGCAATATTTAGAATGGAAGGGTGAGCTGAGATGGAAAGCAAGAAGTTAAAGAAAAGGGGGAAACAAATACACAGACAAGAGGGAGAGAGGAGAACAAGGTTTCAGACCAGAACGTTTCAAAGGTATAAACAGGGAGCGTTAGTGTATTAATTGACAGTAAGCTGAACAGACATTAGAGGGATAGAGATAGGATTGGAAATCAAAAATAAAAAAAATTAAGATGGAATAAAAATAAAAAATAAGTAAATGAAAGAAATATCTATATATTAAAAATGAATTAAAATAAAACGGAAAATAGAAAATTTAAAAAAAAAACCAAAAAACTCTCCAAGTTCAAATGCAATGAAGTTTCCATCTTAATAATTTGGGTGTCCGTCTCAGTCTCCAATACTGGAGATGGTGCCTCAGATTTTGTTCTTTAGTTGTCTCATCAAAGGGGATGCATAAAGTAGAACAAAACTACACACACACACACACACACACACAAAACAAAACAAAACAAAAAGAACCCACCTAGTGTCCCAAGGTCAAATGCAATACAGTTACAGTAAGTTTTTCTGTTTGCAAGTGTAATTCAGTTGTTCTCTCATCAAAGGTAGGGAGAAAAAGAAAAAAAAGAGTCTGGAGACATTTCTGAGAATGGTATCTGCAGCTGTGGCTTGCCTGCCCGCTGCTGTCAGCCTGCTGTTGCTGGAGGCATTATTTATGTGCATCTCTGGGGTGATTTTAGCACTCACCTTGTCCTGCAGGCTTTGTTTGTTCAGAGTTCTCCTGTGCGGGATCCTCTGCTATAGGCTTTCCCCTTTCCAAGCACTGGGAAAGGTGACACTGCACCTGCATTCTCAGGCCTGCATGTTTATTTACACTTCATGTGGGAGGTGGGTCTTCCCCCATGTCCTGTGGAGTTTTCCTCCCACTGCCACTTTCACAAGCTTTCATGCTCCTGATTACTGGGTGGTGCTGCTGCTCCTGCCAGCTGCCATGTTTGTTTACAGTTCACGTGGGAAGTGGGTCTTCCCTCCTCTCCTGTGGAGTTTTTCTCCCTCCGCCACTCTCACAAGCTTCCCCACTCCTGGTTGTTGGGTGCGTGCCCCACCCCTGCTCCCACCAGAGCCTCTCCGGCCCACCTGGCTTGTTTATTTACAGTCCAGGGAAGGTTTCCTTTCCCCCAATCTTCAGCACTCAGGGCGCCCCACCCTCTTTCCAGCATGTGTTTATTGCTCTTATTGCTTATTACTCAGTTTCTCTTTTTTCCCCGGGTGGAGGTCAGTCTGTCAGGGGGCTATGCTGCCCTGGCCCAGGCTTGTCTGTGGGAGTACCACAATACCGCGAAGCTCACCTAGTCCATGTCTTCCCAAGCCGTCTGGGCACCAGTGACTGGCGGCCTGGGGGCCCTCCTTGTTTCTCTGTTTAACATGAAGTGGAGATTCTCTGTGCCAGCTGGAGGTGTGGAGGGGTCAGAGTTATGCCTTTTCTCAGTGATTATGCCTGCAAAGTGTGTCTCTGGCATCTCTCCAATATTTCACTATAGGAGGCTCGCTTTCTGCTTCCTCCCTCTAGCCGCCATCTTGGAATCCCCAGTTTTTATTTTTTTAATGTAGTCAGATTCACGGACATTTGGTGCATACATATTAAGATCTGGTATTTCCACTTTATGGATTGTTCCCTTTATTAATGCAAAGTGACCTTTTCTGTCTTTTCTGAGTAATTTTGGTCCAAAGTTTACTTTATCAGATATGAGTATATGTACTTCTTCTGTTTTTAGGGTTCATTTGCCATTTTTCTCTAAGCCAATAATTGTCTTTGTCAGTGAGATGCATTTCTTGTAAGCAACAAATTTTGGGTCTTGGTTTTTAATTCAACTTGCCATTCTCTTTGCCTTTTGATTGGGGAATTGAGGCTATTAATATTCAGCATTAATCTTGAAAGGCTGTAGTATTTCCTGTCATTTTGTTGATATTTGTGTTGTTTATTTTCCCCCTATTTCTCATTTGCTAATCTACTTGGATAGTGGGGCTTATTCTTTCTTGCATTTTTCTGGTTGTGTCTGTGTTTTTCATGTGTGTAGGTGTCCTTTAAGTATTTTCTGCCATGCTGGCTTGGTGGTTACTAACTCCTTGGCTTTTGTTATTCTAAAATATTTTTATTATTAACTCAATTATGAAGGATAGTTTTGCTGGATGGACTAGTACAGGTTGACAGTTTTCTTTCAGAGCTCAAAATATATCATTCTATACCCTGTTTTCATATTATGTTGAGAAATCTGCTATTAATCTGATAGTTTTGCCTTTATATGTGACTTGTTGCTTCTCTTTTTCAGTTTTCAATATTCTTTCACTGTTACATATGTTTGGTATTTTAATTATAATATATGTGAGTTTATTTCCTTTTTGATCCTGCCTGTTTGCTATTCTGAAATCCTCCTATATCTGGCTGTCCCTCCCTTTCTCAACATTGGAGAAAATTTCAGCTATTATGTTATTGAATAAGTTATCTGTGCATCTCTTTTCCTTCCTCCATACCCATGATTGATAGGTTTGGTCTTTCATGGTGTTCCAGAAGTCTTGCATGTTCCATTCATGTTTTCTTTGAATTTTTCATTGTCTTTGATCTAATTCTTCTACTTTATTTTCAGTCTCCAATACTCTATTTTCAACTTGCTCCCCTCTATTGACAAGGATTTCAATTGAGATATTATATTTGATATTGAGCTTATTATTTCCAAGATTTCAAATGATTTTTTCTCAGGATTTCTCTGTCTATATTGAATTCATCTTTCACATCCTGCATGTCTTATTTATTTCTTTCAGCTTTCTGAATTCTCTTTGAGCTCAGTTAGTTGTTTATTTGTAGCTTGCTATAATTCATTCTGTTGCTTGTACATCTCCTCTTTGATTTCATTGATCATTCTTATTGTTTTTCTGCATTTGTTGTTTGATATTTCTTACTCTTCACTATTGCTTAAATTGTTTATTTTGGAGTTCTTGACTTTTGAATGAGAGTTGTTGCTTTTCTGCTTCATGTTTATGGATTGGGAGCTATTCACTTCAGGCCATTTTTGTTTGGAAGTTCTAATCCTCTGTGTCCATCTATTTGGGGATTTCTCAAAGATTATTTAGAGATAAAGGCATGGGTTGACTGTAGAGTGCCTTCCTGGACAGTACGAAGTTCTGATTTGAGCCCTAGTATTGCCAAGAAACAGCAACAACAGCAAAAAGATTATTTAAGATTCAGCAGTGACTGAGTCATTCTATATACTCTTGTCACCAGACAAGAGTTAAGTGGGTCTGTAATGGTGGTGTGTGTAGAGCACAATAGTTACCATCACATTATAAATGCCTGGAGATTATTTAAAATCATTATTAGCCAATGTTTATTGGGTATCATCTGAATTAACTCCTGAAGGGGAAGTTTCTTTTTAGTTTCAACTCCCTTTCATATGTTAGAAAAAACAATCCTACAAATCTTTTTAAAACAAGCAAGCCACATTATATTTACATTTTATGAAATTTATGGTATGTGTGGGTGTGTGGGTATGTGTGTGCATGTGAATGAATGTGTTAACCTGAAAACAAGTGGAGTCATGACTTAAGTAATAGAACACCTGCCTACCCAGCATGAAGCCTTGAGTTCAAAACCCAGTACTATAAAAAAATAGAGTAAACAACACATATAACAACATGTATAAATGAAAATAGAAAATTCTCTACCTTGAATATATTGCAAAAGAATAAAAGGCAAAACAGCTTGTCTAATAAAACTCATCATCAAAATAGATGGATCTATGAAGGGAAGAAAAAGATGATTGGGGGAATCCTATCTACCTCAAAGTAAGTTATATTCTGAACTTGCTCCAACAAGGAAATCTTGGATTAAGGACATACAGAAAGGTGCTAAGAAACTTCTACACTTGCTTTCAACATATTTTTGGTTTTGGCTGGGCCATGATTTTATGATAAAATATAAAGTTCTTCCCCCAGATAGAGAATTAAAATTTTTATTGCCCTCTAGTCTTGCTAAGTGTGTGTAAAAGAAGTTTTACTTTCTTTGAACAATGTCTTTGCAAAATTCATTTTACTGAAAATGTATGCACATTGTATGCATTGACAATCAGCTGAATTACACAACTAGAATTTCCAGTTAATGCTCCCACTGCTGAATTAGAGATCAAGTTTTTCAATTTCTACAGTTAACAGATAAAACATGAAAGATATGTTTATTTAACCAATCTACTGAGCAAGTAACATTTATTTTAAATATTTCCTAAAGAACTTTATGAATCAAACCAGTAGAAAAAAAAACTAGTTTAACAGCATGTTAATAAAAATTAACCTAAGTCATGTTATAAAATTCAGGCTGCCTACCCACTGCCATTTCCTATTAAATACAGACATGTAATTTTGCTTCAAATCACTAAACAAAAAATGATCTAAAACTTTGTACTTTTTATCTCACATGTGAATTGGCTGACATTTTTCAGTAACTGCAAAAATCATCTGAATGTTATTTTCACTGAGTTTCTGAACAAGGTGAACAATGGAAAGATAATCCTAAGATATGAATTAATACAATTCAGTGTGTAAATCATCCTTCTAATGTGTTCTGAGCTTTGGGTTGGTTTTATATTATTGATACAGGTGCTCACTACATAGCCCAGGGTGGTCTTGAACTTGTGATTCTCCTGCCTCCACATTCTATGGCTGGAATTACAGTATGTGAATTTTACAGTACTTTATGAAAACAATAATGATTTGCATATATATATATGGATTGCTTAGACAAGACTGCTTTCAAATAATAAAAAATGCAAATAATTGCTGCAGTGGGTATTATGAAGTTTTGGATTTCTAATCATCTACTTTTAATGCATATATAAGAACCTCCATATTAAAATAGTCTTAAATAGTAAGCTAGTCTATGTACATTAATATTAGGACACAAAATTAAAGAGCCATTCATTATTAAAGGTTCTATTATCTGTCACATAAGAAAAAGAACAAGATTAGGGCTGGTCACATTGATTTGTACCTGTAATCCCAATTTGGGAGGATTGTGATTGGAAGCCAACACAGGCAAAAAGTTAAAGAATGTGGGGAGCAGATTAAAGCCTATGAGAACTGTACTCAGGCAAGGCAAGGTGCAGTTAAATGCTTTTACCTGTAGGCCAAGATAGACACAGCCCTAGGCCATGAAACAGAGAAAGGCAGAACAGCTGCTTCTCCTAAATTGCATTCAGAGAAGCAGGAACCCAGGTTTCTCCTGTCACAGTGTCACTCCCCTCCCCATTGCTCCACCCTGTTTGCTGCTATAAAAGACCCCTAAAGGAGGAAGGGGGGTTTTTGCCTTTGGCTTTTGGGCTTTTTGCTTTAGGGGGCTTTTTGCCTTTGAATATCGGGAAGAAGCCTTTTTTGGTGTGGGAAGCTTTTGGAAGGCAAAAGAATTATTGAAGGTAAAATGCTAAAGGGAAAAGGGAAAAATTGCTGAAGGGAAATTGCTAAAGAGGAACTGATAAAAAATCTGCACTGAGAATTTTAACATAGGCTTCAGAAAGCAAAGGTGAGAAAGAACTTCATACATAGGCCTTAGGAAAGCTAAAGAAAAGCCAAAGAGAACATGGGACAGTGCACAGTGCAAGTCTAAGGGCCAAGACTTTAAGAGTTGTGCATATGCAGGCTGTAGGCTTGGCTGTTTGTAAGTTTGAGCACTAAAGGCTTTGAGAGAGCTAGAGATGGAAGAGTGCAAGCCTGGAGGCAAAAGACTTTAAGAGCTATTAAACTAAAGGTAAGCTGAGAGCAAACATGGGACAGTGTGAGCCTAAGGAAAGAGGTTCTAAGCAAGGTTTTAAAGAAGGCTTTAGAAGCAAGTTTTTAAAGAACTGCAAAGAGGTCTTAAAGAATCAAGATATAGAAAAGAAGCAATGAGGGTTATGCATCTCCAGCTGAGTTTAGAACGCACCTGACCCCAAATTTTTTTCTGTCTGTCTATACTATATTTTCTCTAAAATTTCCAGTCGCCCCCAATTAAGCCCAGTTAGCTCCAGTAATAACCAAGAAGCGAGAGAGAAAACCTTGCTCCAGCAAGGGAGGGAGCACAAGAAACAGCACTAACCTCCACAAAGAAGTCAAGCATGGTGATTCATATCTGTAATCCCAGCTATGTAGAAGGCATAAGTAGGAGGAATGCAGTACAACAGTGTAACCCTAGACAATTTGGTTAGAAAATAATAGCAAGGTTGCTACCAAATGTGTATGCAAGTGAGGAGACACCTAGTTTAAGGCAGAAGTAACATGTCTCAGGCACCCCTTCCACCCTTAACCCTTGTCTGAGGGCAAGGAACAAGCACAACACACATCTTCACCAACAACAATTGTTGGACATTAGATCATGGTCTAGGCTTACCAAATAACAAATCCTTGACCTTGAACAACCCACAAGCCAGTTATTCACAATACTGTGAACATTAGACACTAAAACTCAACATTAACCCATCTGCTAGTTTAGGACTTAAGTGCTTACATAATAATGGCTCATTGTGTATACATTGTGTTCCCAGTGACCCTGTCCATCATTTGGTAAAACAATGCTGCCAAGTTTCCTGTCTCCAGCAAAGTAAAACCCGCATCTGTAGAAAACACCAGCAACCATGTGACATTCCTCCAGCCAATCAATGACGTGAAAAGAAAGCAATTGCAATTTAAAATGCTGCTCACAATAACTTTAAAGAAATCTTTTACTTTTCATGCAAGCTATCATTGTACTTTTACCTAATTCTGTTCTCTCTCTTTTTTTCCTACAATTTTATAATTTTCAGATCAACAGAAATCCCATTGAATGAAACTCCTCCACAACACTGCTCAGCTACTTCTTCCAAGTTGTCCATATGGACGAATCTCAGCTCTTTTTAGAAACCGTTTCTTGATTTTTTCTCAAAAGAGCTAGCACAGTGCCTGCCATTTGGTAGAAGTTTTCAGGAGTGCTTGCTGCATGAATAAAAGTGTCTCTGCCCCATCTTCCTTTACCCCCGCTGCAGTGTCCTGTTCCTATCCACCTGCCATCAATCCCTGCTCTATCTTATATCCCGTCTGCCTCCTTTACCAGCCTTCCATATTAGGCCTTCCTTTTTTTAAATTATAGAAAAAATTGCCACAGTACTTGTCTGCATAAATCCATCCATTTGAACTCATCAATCAGGACTTTGAATTTTTCATGTATAATTTATTCTCCATTTACTCAACAAGGAATGTAAAGTAGCAACCAAATCCTCATCTATCTGTTTTGTAATTATATTTGTCTAAATTTAAATTATCCCAATCTACCTGTCCTCTTACAACGAAATTCTGGGCTAGGGCATAACTCAAGTAGTAGAGCACCTGCCGAGTAAGGGCAAGGCCCTGAGTTCAAACCCCTGTACTATTCCTCCCAGAAAAGTCTAAATTCCTTGATGGCAGAAATTAGGTTTATTAAAGGCAATCATTTTTCAAAAACAGGATATCAATCTCTCTTGCCACTAGAAGTAGAGCATGACAAAAACTCATAAAGATAGCCATAAATGTGATTGCTAGAGTCAGTCTGATCACACAGAATAATGCACAGAGAGAAGCATCCCAAAGAATGTTCTTCTCATAGTGATCACAAACAAATGGCCAAAAAGAAAAGAGGTACCAGGTATAGTACTAGGTACTTCATCAAAGACTACTCTTTCTTCAGCTTAAAAGCTGAAACTAAACCTTAGACTGCAATCACCCTAGTGAAAAATCAGAAGCAACAAGACAGTAGTTAATATTTTCTGAGTGCATATTGATGCTTTTTACAGATCACTGCACTGGAACTTCATGGTAGCCCTGAGTTCTATACTATACTGTTATTCTCCTTTCAAAAATAAAAGAAAACATTTCCTAGAGATGCTAAGTAAAATACCTTATATCAGGGAGGGTGGGAAAGTTGTTTACTTCCACATGTTTTACCTACCATACTGTTTTACTTATTATCTAGGATATTAGGAACTTACTAAGGAGAAAAAGCGAGACAGAGAGATGACTCAGCCGTGTCATTAAAATGTCATCCCAAATAGTCAGCTGGTACCTGGGTCATAGAATGCAAATCACTGTTCCAACAGAGATGAACTTGTTACCACTGAAAATCTTGCAATTTAAATCTGCAAATGCTTTATTGCTTCCCTGTATGTTATTATGCAGCTTATAAATTAGGACTTTAAAAGTTCCTTCATTTTTTGTGTGGTATTTGGTTTGATCTCAGGACTCATACTTGCTAGGCAGGCACTCTACCCCTTGAGCCACCCCACCAGCCCAAAAACTTTCTTTTTTTTGAGTTCCAAGACACAGAAGAAAGAGGTCTTTCAAAGATAATGAGTGGAAGAAAACTGAGCAAAGGAAGACAGTGTGAGACAGTATACCATGAGTGCAGTGTCAAGGTTACTGGTGATACCTCGGTTCCATATACTATACAAAGCAGAAGTTGGGATACTTGAGCCTCTTCCAAACACTCAGAACACCAATCACTAAGTAGTACTCTGTTTCAAATGGTTGGCATGCCAACTCTTAAAAGTGTATCAAAAGAATTAACTCCCAGGTTAATCAGGGACATATGATTAAATAAATTTCAAAAAACATTTATTTAGTCCATGCACTTCTCAGAGGCAATCTAATGATGTGTTAATTAAGGTCATATTTTTAGTAACTTTTGGTAAAACTGCACTTAAAATTCACAAAAGTAACAAAAATAGACCTTGTAGAATATAAATGCACTGACTTTGTAAATCCAACCTGCATTATCACATCAAATCCTACCTTCTGGAGATTCCAAGTTCCCAGATACACACTTTTGACCAATAAGTTCATTAAATATTTCTACTGAGCCAATTTTTGAAGATGAATGGGCTATTTCAGTGTGTTCCACCAAGTGACACCACCATGCTGTGCCACTTGTCACAAATCCAAAGCAATAGGAGCCACTTAATCATGGACTGAAACTTCCAAATCTGTGAGCCAGAGTAAACCTTTTCTCATTATAACTGGTAATGTCAAGCAGTTGTTACAGTAACAGCAACACTACCAAATTGATAACTATGAGACAGGTCAAAAATACATAAAACACCATGAATTGACTAGGGAAGGCAAGACTGGGCACATGATAGGGCACAACTGACATTTCACATATTAAAGTTCATATGAGATATCCATTCTTTGTTTAATATACAAGTGAATAACTTAATACTACCATTATTAAAGAAAATGTGATGAAAATCTTTTTAAAAGTAAGAGGTTACTTAAGAAGCTACAGAAAAAAAATCCAAGGAGATGATAAACTCTGAACTGAGACATTGAGGAAGGAGAAAAGGAAAGATAAAAGAGATGTTAAATGTGATTCACTTAGAAAATATAGGGGCTGAGGATGTAGTTCAATGGTATAGCACTGATGTCACAGACAAGGCCATCATTTGGATTTAAGCATTTAAAACAAAAAAAAAATGAAAATCTTAGGAAATAGAGGAGAAAATTAAGTTTGGCTGAAAAATTATTAATTTTAATGTGTAGATTTTCTCTTTGTGGACTTCTTGTAGGCAGCTTGTGAAACAGGTACTGATCTCAAGAGAAGTCTGTGGTTGCAGAAAATCATTTTCAAATACATGAAGAAAAACCAACTTTTAAGTGATCTGCACAAATGCAGGAGAAAAAAGTAAAGACACAAATGCAAACTGGAAAACAATGGTATGTAATGACAAGAACAACTAGGAGTGATGCCATGGGAGCCAAAAACATCTTTAGAAGCTCAAGTATCACCTGAGGCAGAAAGATTTAAAAATAATAATATAAGATCTGGGGAGTAGCTTAAGTGGTAGTGCCTGCCTAGCAATACAAGGTCATGAGTTCAAACCTCAGTATTGTCAATGATAAAAAAGTAATAATCAATGTAGCTAAATATTGACATGAATGGCCAAGACAAGAATCTTGTAAATCTGGGTCCCAGGTGACAGTGACACTCTGTTGGAGCAGTTATAGAAGTGGAGCAAACACCATTCTCCTGATAGAAATGATGGAAGCAAAGAAGACAGGAAGAGGGCCTATTTCTTTATTTTTACAGTGGACAAGCACAGGTTAGTAAAGAACTATTACTCAAACAGTATGAAACTAATATAAAGGAAACAAGTAGGTAAAAATGTTTTTGTATTATGAAATTATAGCAGAAGACAGACACTATTATTTTAAAAATTCATTAGATTCATGTCTAAATAATACCTCCTGACTTTTTAAGAAAATTGAAAAAAATTTGGAGGCTACTTAAAAAGCTAGACATTGATCTACCATTTGATCCAGCAATACCACTCTTGGGGATATACCCAAAAGACTGTGACACAGGTTACTCCCAGAGGCACCTGCACACCCATGTTTATTGCAGCACTATTCACAATAGCCAAGTTATGGAAACAGCCAAAATGCCCCACCACTGATGAATGGATTAAGAAAATGTGGTATTTATACACAATGGAATTTTATGCAGCCACGAAGAAGAAAGAAATGTTATCATTCGCTGGTAAATGGATGGAATTGGAGAACATCATTCTGAGTGAGGTTAGCCTGGCCCAAAAGACCAAAAATCATATGTTCTCCCTCATATGTGGACCTTAGGTCAAGGGCAAACACAACAATGGGATTGGACTTTGAGCACATGATAAAAGTGAGAGCACACAAGGGAGGGGTGAGGATAGGTAAGACACCTAAAAAATTAGTTAGCATTTGTTGCCCTTAATGCAGAGAAACTAAAGCAGATACCTTAAAAGCAACTGAGGCCAATAGGAAAAGGGGACCAGGAACTAGAGAAAAGGTTAGATCAAAAAGAATTAACCTAGAAGGTAACACACACGCACAGGAAATCAATGTGAGTCAATGCCCTGTATAGCTATCCTTATCTCAACCAGCAAAAACCCTTGTTCCTTCCTATTATTGCTTATACTCTTTCTACAACAAAATTAGAAATAAGGTCAAAATAGTTTCTGCTGGGTATTGAGGGGGTGGGGGGGAGAGGGAGGGGGTGGAGTGGGTGGTAAGGGAGGGGGTTGGGGCAGGGGGGAGAAATGACCCAAGCCTTGTATGCACATATGAATAATAAAAGAAAAAAAAAGAAAATTTGATTCTGAAATTAGGCAACACTTAATACTATTCAAAGTATGTTTTACAATTGTTATGCGTACATAATCTTTCCAAAATTGAATCTACTCAATTTGGAGTGCCACAATGAGTCCTCTATAGAAGCTGAGTAAAAGGCTTCCATAATTTGGTGCCAAAAACTCAAGTATGAGGCTGGAGGTATATTTCTGTACCTGATCATAATTGCATAACCAACTGCTGTGGTTGTATGTGAGTAATATCTTCTGGCCAGAGCTTCTCTGCAAAATTTTCTGTAAAAAAATTTGAAGTCCTAAGGGTATAAAAATAGATACTTGTGGCATTGGAATAAATTTCCAATAATGACAAAGTTCTATACCTCAAATAACTTAGTTGAAAATAAAAATTTTATCTAACAGAAGTACATTAGTAAAGACAATAATGCTGCTACAACAGATGTAAATATATTGAACATAAGTGTTTCATGAAATGTGAATGTCCACCCAAAAAAGCTAAAGTTATCATCTACAGTACTGTTCATTATCAATTTCATGGTATATGATGTGACTGCAGATATTATTTTTTTTTCCTTTTTCTTTTATTATTCATTTGTGCATAGAAGGCTTGGTTCATTTCTCCCCCCTGCCCCCACCCCCTCCCTTACCACCCACTCCACACCCTCTCTCTCCCCCACTTAATGCCCAGCAGAAATTATTTTGCCCTTATTTCTAATTTTGTTGTAGAGAGAGTATAAGCAGTAACAGGAAGGGACAAGAGTTTTTCTGGTTGAGATAAGGATAGCTATACAGGGCATTGACTCACATTGATTTCCTGTGCGTGTGTGTTACCTTCTAGGTTAATTCTTTTTGATCTAACCTTTTCTCTAGTTCCTGGTCCCCTTTTCCTAGTGACTGCAGATATTAAATAACACACCATAGCTTAGGTAAGTTATTTTATAAGGCAAATGCAACAGTCATGTCAGCATTTATGAGCATCAATCCAGAAACACCTGGAAGAGAAAGTGGGTCAAAACTGTACAATTTTTATTTATTATCAAACCTAAATTGCTACCAAAGCACAAAATCCTGCTAAATTATTCATTTCAAATATTAACTGATCCAGAAAACTTTAAGATCATAAACCCAAATACAATTTCATTAAGAATATTCCAAAAAACCTTAATTCATTAAGGAATTGTGCCCCAAGCTTCAAAGGCTAAATTAGTAAAGAACAGTTGGCTAAGATACCCTTCAATTACACACAAACTACAGCCCCATAAAATATATGTTGATAACAGCAGCTACCACTTATTTGAAACTTTGTGCGCAAAGCAGTTTTATTAAAGTTTATTAAATTCTACTTGAAACAACATGTAAGAAGGAGTTATCCTGATTTTCCAGAAGAAAACAAAGACATTGCATTAGATAAGCCTTGCTTCAGAAAAACCCACAGAAAGCATTTTCTCCATCATAGCTAATTTAACCCGATATACCATTTTAGGAGAACAGAAAATGTCATTAGAAAAACTGAAATAAAAACCCCTCATTTTGTCTTTCAATGGTCAAAGTAGGTGCCATTTCTGAAGTTTGAACATTTATGTCTACATTTAAGCACTTGCAATTTGGGTCCAAAATCTTGGGTTAAGATAATCAATAAACTTTTTAATTTCCAGTATTAATTATTCATTCTGTTAATTAACTTTAGGACCTCACATTGACTCCTCACATCCTGCTCTGATGTATTCATTCAAATATTAACTCATTGAAAATTTAGTAAGCTTTATTTTTAAGGTACCGTGTTAAGCAAGGTTGAAGTTTTTTTAAGTGAATAAAAGTCAAATCCTAAATTCAAGAAGGTTACAGTACTTTGCAAATCAACTCTATCAGTTTAAAACAAATACAAGTAAGGTTAATTCATACCTCACTAACCAAAAAAAGGGGAAACTAAATGGGTAGGGCTTTCTTTAAAATTGTCCAATAATAATTTAATATGTGCCACAAGGATACGTTTATGTGTGTGTGTGTGTGTGTGTGTGTGTGTGTATACAAACACTATTAGCCACACTAAAAGAAAGAAGGGGAGGGGAGTAAAACAGAGCCTAGTAGTGGGTGCTGATGGCTCACTCCCATAAGCTTTGCTACTCAGGAGACGGAGATCAGGAGGGTCATATCTGAAAGCCAGCCAGGATGAATAGATCCGGAGACCTTATCTTGTTAAACCCCATCACAAAAAGGAGTGGTAGAGTGTATCAAGCTGAAGGCCCTGAATTCAAGCCCCAAACTCCCTCCCCCAATATCCCCTCAAAGAAGAGTAAAATGGGCTGGAGGTTTAGTTCAAGCAGTAAAGCACCTACGTTGTAAGTTCGAAGCCCTGGGATTGCCATCCAGGATCTAGCGTGTATAAGGCCCTATGTTCGATCTCTATCACAATAGAAAAAAGAAAGTTTGAACCAACATTGTGTAATACATAAATAATCCTAGCACTTGTGAGGATGAGACAAGAGGTGCTTGAGTTTGAGCCCAGCCTAAGCAATAAAAGTGAGACCCTGTCTCTACATTAAAAAGAGAAACAAAATTAATTTTGTTGATCAACATATTTATATTAAATATTATCACTTATCAATTGAACATTATTTATATTGTTTAATACTCAAGTGTCTTTAAAATCTGGCATGTTTTTGTGACTTTGGTGGTTCTCAATTTGTAACACCCACATTTCAAGTGCTCAAGAACCACATGTGCCTGGTGGTGTTCAACAGCCATCACACATTAGTCAATAAAAATGATTTAAGTGAAATTTCATATTTAGAATTTCTCAAGGATACAGCACTGGACAACACTTAATAATCAGAGAATAAATGGAATGGACCTAAGCAATCTTAATTACTGAATTTGTGCACCACCCACAATTTGGCCCTGCTTGTTAAATTCCCCACGTGATTTGGCATTTGCTTTTGAACATTTATCTGTTAGGAAAAAACAATAATAGACCACTTCACTTTAACTTTCAGAGGAAAAAATGAAAAAAATCAATATTACAATGCAAATGATACAATATTCATAAAAGTTATATATGAATAGTCTGACATAATTTCCAAGTTAAACCAGACCTACCTCAGG
Source organism: Castor canadensis (assembly GCF_047511655.1). Lineage (NCBI taxonomy): Eukaryota > Metazoa > Chordata > Mammalia > Rodentia > Castoridae > Castor > Castor canadensis. Next base: position 49,200,952 of record NC_133400.1, on the reverse strand, counting down.
GAAACTGACAAATTTGTATTACCTTGGCACTCAAAGTCAATAAAGGGCATCATTATCTTGTCTTTAATAACAACACAAGGTACTAATAATCTACCTAAATATTTATCATTTTATTCAAAGATATAATCTCAGAATCTAATATTTTGAATGTTCATAAATGTCATGAGTTTTCATACAACTTAGTGAACATTATTTATCTTCACATGATTCATGTACCATGCCCATGTAGGCTTTCACTGGATTTTGGCACATATTAAAGAAGTTAAAATTTGTTTAAGGTTTCCATCTGGTTTATTTTCTTCTACCAAAAAAATACTGGGTTTTTGTTCCTAACTTTACATACTTTGAACTTATCATTAGTTTCTTTATGTTTCTTCCTTCACATTTACATGTGGTAACCCCCATCCTGAGGGGAAATAATTCTATTTCAAAGTACTTTTGAGATGCATAGGGAAAACTGGGCACCCATGACTCCAAATATGGATGCACCATAGTTTATTCAAGATTAAAGTGATCTTCAGCTTTACTTTCAAGCTCTTGTACATATGTCAACATTTTGCGAGACTTGTTTATCCAAGAGCAAGAATGTCTTCTAAAAAGTCAACTGCTCATGGTTTCTGTTTTTACAAAGTAACAGTTCAAAATCCACCATTTTACATGTTTACTTTAATTTCTGAAGATATTGCGTACTTTTGCCTTCTCTCTGTTCACTTCAACACTCTCAAAATCTTTGTGTAGTCTATCATGCTTCCATTTCACTACTCTCATTCTGTATGGAAGGAGACCTATCATGAAGACCCCTGTAGCCCCTTGAAAAGACCCTGATCTCTACTCATGGTGAGACAGCACCACTATATGGCTTTCAGAAGAAACACCATGAGCTGATTTTTGTTTTCCCAGGAATCTAACTGAGCAAAGACTGATACAAGATACTGAAATAAAAAGATAACTGAGAAAATTTTCTTTTTACCTGTTTGGCCAAACACATAGCAAATTGATCCAAACACTCAAATCCAGACAAACATTTGTAAATTCATCTGAAATATAAATTGTGCATCACTCTATTCAGAAAATAAAGAAAATACATCTGACAAAATATTCCATCCTCCTAATCTTCTGATTTTATAAACTTATACATGTGTTTTCTGACCTATAAAATAAATAATGCTACTTCAAAGTGTTACCAAAATATTCATACCATGTAGTAAGGATGAAAATGTGGTAGGTCTAAGTTTATATAAAAAATATAAGCAGGAGCTCTGGTACTTCTGAAAGACCAGATTTTTGCCACAGGAGAGCTTTACCAATGGCTAAATAAATATCTTTATTTAACAAAAGACAACATTTTCTAGTTTACCTTTTCTAATGTACATTTAACATATTTCTATAAAGATTCACCAATAAAAAACAAAAAATTTCAGAGAAATATTAAATATTTAAAATACAAACAATATTGTCTTTTATACAAAAACATATACAGTTTTGATTGACTTCTCTTATTAAATAACTGTACAGGTTATTTAAAATAAAGTAATTTTCTCAAGATGAACTCAAATATAAACAGAGGGTAAACTGACAAAGAATGATTGTACTAATATAACAATTTATATAGTTACAAATTTTCTGTCAATTTAAAGATAAAGAAAAACTTGAGATTAGTTTCATTATTTGATATGATGAAATGTGCCAGAATTTTTATTATTGTCACTTAAACAAAAAAAAACCCCACAAACTTTTTATGGACACTAAATCTTATTCAGAAAATATTTTATAAATCTTCAGATGAGAGAAACCCTTCTTCTTATTATATAGGGTTAGCACTCCCAGGATCTTCTACGCAAATACTCTATACTATTCTAAGCTATGTATATGTGTTAAACTCATTTGAATTCTTACAACAACTGTTGTTGAGTGTCAAGGACACTCTTGAAACAGGAAACAAGATTTCCATCCTTAGAATTTTATAAACTGAAAGTAATAACCTCAGCTAATTTACTTTGCCATTGCATGCAATCAGGGTCTTTCCCTTTTCAAAGAACCTATACAATTATTAGATTTAGACACCTGATGCCTTACAGTACTTTACAAAGTCATAGCTACAAGGGATGATCCTGGAAATGCACCAAGATGAAATTCTCTGCACTATGGCCTATGCTTGTGAATGTGTTTCATAATTGTAAAAACACTACGAGTGATGGGAAAGTTTAGGTCATCACTTGTATGTGCAATTACATTATGGTATCCATTTGTGACTTAATTCAGAATTAATATTTTTACTATCTATCTATTTAATATATATGTACATATATACATATGAAAAATTCACTTACTATAAAACCTTCATGATGATGTATCAGGCCTTGAAATACTTGGACATAGAAACTACACTTAATATAAGACACATGTCCTTCCTTAGGGGATCATTTTCCAAAGCATGCAAACATATCCTAAAAACTTCATTTAAAAGAAGACTTTCTTTTAACCCTCAAACTCTTCTTCAGTCATTATCTGCTATGATGGCTTTCACTGTTGCTTTTCCCCATCAAAATCCTCTAAGGCCTTATCAGTCACAGTCAGACTTCCATGAAGACCTCAAATTGCAACCTTTCAAAGTCACTTTCCCTCATCTCCATCAACTTTTCAGAGTGCTGATATCAATGAATGTTCTCTGTTTGGTCATCCAACAGCACTATTCTCTTTTATTTCCATTAAATGAGCCACAATTAACATTTCTTCACAGAGAAATAAAGAATTTATAGTTTTTACCTTCTTTCCTCTTGGTCTACTTCACTTGAGCTCCATTCATCCATCACTTGCATTGCACACCAGTTTCTGAGGTGGGCTTTACAAACCCTGGAGTAATCACAGACTCTGTTGAGGTCCATTTTTCATTTTCAGTTTTCTTAGCTCTCTTCATATGCCAGCGAGGGTCAACAGATGGTGCTGGATGAATGAGATGATCACACCACAACATGAACTTGCATCCATACCTCAGGCCATGCACAAAAATGACCCAAAATGGATCATAATCTAAATATCACATGATAATTACAAAGTTTCTTGAACCTAGCATAGGGGAAAATCTTTGTGAACTTATGCTTGAAAAAGTTTCTACAGAGTTCCAAGATGGTTACTAGAGGGAGGAAGCAGATAATGTGAGCTCCCTAAAGCAAAAATTTGCTGAGATGCTGGAGACACACCTGGCAGGAGAAGCCACCAAGAAGAGGCAAAACTCTGACACCCCCTAAACCCCTAGCCAGCACATAGCTTCCACATACCATGATATTCGGAAAAACCAGGAGGCTCCCATGCCGCCAGATGACAGCTCCTAACCTGCTTGGGAGATGCAGACCAACAGGAGAGCAAATAAGTGGCATGTGGTATCCCCACAGCCATCCCTGGGATAAGCCAGCATAACCCCCTGGACAGTCTAACAAACCCCCGCCCTGGAAAAAAATGAATAAAAAACAAGGAACTGAAAAGGACATGTAGCAAAAAGGCAGGATGCCTTGAGTGCTCCAGAGAGAGGGGGAGGGGCAGGCACCGCCACGGACTTTAAATAAACAAGCCTGCCCAAGAAAATGGGTTTGACGGCTCCCCCCATTGAGCTTTGGGTGAACAGTGCTTGCGATAGTGGCTGATGTGTGGGAAGCTCTGCTGGAGAGTGGAGGAAGGGCAGTTTTCTGCACAAACTTTTAACAAACAAGGCCTGCAACTGAAGCAGGCTGGTAGGACTCCACACCAGAGAAAAGGAGACAGGCAGTTGCCTGGGAGAACTATAAAGAAAGCCTGCTGAAGAAGGTGGGTTTGGTGGCTCCCCTCAGTGAACTTTAAATGAACAAAGGTTGCAACAGTGGCTGACATGCAGGATGCTCCACCAGAGAATTGGGGAAGAGCAGTTCCCCACACGAACTTTGAAAACAAAGCCTGCAACTTCACCTGGCTTGTAGGACTTGAGAGGAGGGGCAGGTGCCTGGAGAACTCTAAATAAAGCCTACCAGAGGAGGTGGGTATGACATCTCTTCCCAAAGAACTTCAATAAATAAAGCCTGCAGCAGAAGCTGGCTAGCAGTAGGTGGCAGATGAGCTGCAGCCAGAAGCAGGGCAGATAGTGGTTCACAAAGCTGTCTCTTGACCCAACCACCTGGCAAGACAAACACAGTGCTACTGATTAAATACCAACACCAGGACTGGATGCTGAAGGAGCAATGCCAGAACTACTAAGACTGAAACATCATGGTTTCTGGACCTCAAATTTTTATTCTTTTATAGTTTTATATATTTTTTCCATTTTTTAAAATTAGTTTATTATTATTATTTTTGTTCTACTTTTTTTTGTTGGTGAGGCAATGACAGAGCTACTACTCAAAAAAATCCAAGACTGGATGCTGAAGGAGTAACACTAGAACTATTAAGACTGAAATTATATTGCATCTGAACCAGGGATTTTTTTCTTTTTTCTTTCTCTCTCTTCTTTTTTCTCTGTCTCTCTACTGCTTCTTTAGTTCACTGTTGATTAGTACAATATCTCTCCCTGTTAATTTCTTTGGCTCTGTATTTTTTTCTTATTTCTTTTCTTTCTTTGCTTTCTTTCACCTCTTACCCTTCCATTCTAGATATCATTATTTTTACAATTACAAGCTAGAGAACACTAAATTACACGAAGTACAAGGACAGTAACAGCACCAAGTGGAATGATGGGAAGAAGGAAACAGGATGGCAACCATTTTCTCCCTAATAACAAATTAGTACAGGAACAAGAGGAAAATGAAGAAGGAGAAGAGGTGCAAGCAAAAGGAATTTGTAATATTTTCAACAAAATAATAACAGAAAATTTCCCAAATCTAGGGAAAACTATGCTCATTCAGTACAGGAAACCTCCAGGACACCAAACAGACTGGAACAAAATAGAACTACCCCACTACAGCAAGCAGAGAGTATAGAAAAGAATATTGAAGGCTGTAAGAGAGAAAAAAAAATAACATACAAAGATAAACCCATCAAAATCACAGCAGATTTCTCAACTTAAACCTTAAAAGCAAGAAGAGCATGGGGTGACATCTTTGGAGCACTGAATGAAAATAACTTCAACCCAAGGATACTCAACCCAGCAAAACTATCATTCAAAATAGATAGAGCAATAAAAGTTTTCCATGATAAGCAGAAACAAAAACAATATATGACCACAAAGCCACCACTACAAAAAATTCTTCAAGGGATTCTGCACAAAGAAAGTGAAAGCAAACAAAACCATGAAGGGATAGACAGTACCAAACCACAGGAGAAGAAAAGGCAAGAAAGTAGAGAGTAACATTGATTTAGCTGCACACAATCAAACCCTTAGATAACTAAGACAACTAAATGACAAGGAATCACCACATACCTATCAATAGTAACACTCAATGTTAATGGACTTAATTCCCCCATCAAAAGACACCATTGGACAAACTGGATTAAAAAGGAAGATCTAACAATTTGTTGCTTACAGGGGACCCATCTCATTCACAGAAACAAGAATAGGCTTAGGGTGAAAGGCTATAGAAAATTTACCAAGACAATGGTCCCCCAAAACAGGCAGGCATAGCAATACTTATCTCAGACAAAGTAGACTTCAAACCTACATTGATCAAACAAGATAAAGAAGGACATTCCATACTAATAAAAGGGGAAATACTCCAAAAGGAAATAACAAAATTATCAACCTATATAGATCCAATGTCAATGCACCCAATTTCATCAAACATACTCTGAAGGAGCTAAAAACATACATAAACTCCAACACCGAGGTATTGGGATAATTTAACATCCCCCTATCACCAATAGATAGGTCATCCAAACAAAAAATCAATAAAGAAATCCTAGATCTAAATCATACAATAGAATAAATGGACTTAGCTGATGTCTACAGAGCATTTCATCAAACTTCTACACAATACACATTCTTCTCAGCAACCCATGGAACCTTTTCCAAAATTGATCATATCCTAGGGCACAAAGGAAACCTCAGCAAATACAAGAAAATAGAAATAATACCACACATTCTATCTGATTACAATGCATTAAAACTAGAACTCAACAACAGAAATAATAGCAAAAAACTTGCAAACAGCTGGAAACTGAGCAATGCATTGCTCAATGATCAATGGGTCATGGATGAAATAAAAGAGGAAATTAAAAGATTCCTGGAAGTTAACGAAAATGAAAACACAACCTACCAGAAACTATGGGACAGAGAAAAGGCAGTTCTGAGATTAAGGTTTACATCCATGAGTGCATATATTAAAAGGACAAAAAGATCTCAAATCAATGACCTAATGATACATCTCAAACTCCTAGAAAAACAAGAACAAGCAAATCCCAAAACAAATAGGAGAGAAATAATAAACATAAGAGCTGAAATCAATGAAACAGAAACAAATTAAACCATACAAAGATTTAATGAAACAAAAAATTGGTTCTTTGAAAAAATAAACAAGATTGACAGAGCCTTGGCAAACCTGACTAAAATGAGGAGAGAAAAAACCCAAATCAGTAAAATCAGAAATGCAAAAGGGGAGATAACAACAAACTCCACGGAAATCCAGGAAATCATCAGAGACTACTTTGAGAACCTATATTCTAATAAATTTGAAAATCTTGAAGAAATGGACAGATTTCTAGATACTTATGATCATCCAAAACTGAACCAAAAGAACATTAATAACCTGAATAGATCTATAACACAATGAAATTGAAGCAGCAATAGTCTCCAAAAAAAAGAAACATCCAGGACCTGATGGATTCTCTACTGAATTCTATCAGACAATTAAAGAACTAATACCAACTCTCCTTAAACAGTTCTATGAGATAAAAAGGGAAGGAAAAATTCCTAACTCATTTTATAAGCCAGTATTACACTCATCCTAAAACCAGGCAAAGACACCTCCAAACAGGAGAACTATAGGCCAATCTCCTTAATGAACGTTGATGTAAAAACACTCAATAAAATAATGGCAAAACAAATTCAACAACACATCAAAAAGGTCATTCACCATGACCAAGTTGGCTTCATCCCCAAAATGCAGGGGTAGTTAAACATAGGCAAATCAATACATGTAATACAGCACATTATTAGAAGTGAAGACAAAAACCACTTCATCATCTCCACAGATGCAGTAAAAGCCTTCGATGAGATACAACACCATTCATGATAAAAGCTCTAAGAAAACTAGAAATAAAAGGAAAGTACCTCAACTTTATAAAATCTATATATGACAAACCTACAGCCAACATTATATATAATGGTGAAAAATTGAAACCATTCCCTCTACAATCAGGAACAAGACAAGGATGCCCACTATCCCCACTCTTATTCAACATAATACTGGAATTCTTAGCCAGAGCAATTAGGCAAGAAAAAGGAATAAAAGGAATACAAATAGGTAAAGAAACTGTCAAAATATCCCTATTTGCAGACAATATGATCTTATATCTTAAAGAAAAAAACTCTACCCCAAATCTCCTAGACACCATCAACAGTTATAACAAGGTAACAGGATATAAAATCAACACAGAAAAATCACTAGCTTTTCTATACACTAATAATGAAAAATTGAGAAAGATATATGAAAAAATTCCATTTACAATAGCCTCAAAAAAATAAAATACCTAGGAATAAACTTACAAAGGATGTGAATGACCTCTACAAGGAAAATTATAAACCCCTGAAGAAAGAGATTGAGGAAGACTATAGAAGGTGGAGAAATATCCCATGCTCATAGATTGGTAGAATAAACATAGTAAAAATGGCTATACTACCAGAAGCAATCTACATGTTTAATGCAATTCTCATCAAAATCCCAATGACATTCATTAAAGAGTTGGAAAAATCTACCCTAAAATTCATTTGGAAACACAAGAGACCACGAATAGCCAAGGAAATACTCAGCAAAAAGAACAATGCTGGAGGTATCACAATACCTGATTTCAAACTATATTTCAAAGCAATAGCAATAAAACAGCATGGTACTGGTGTAAAAACAGACATGAAGAGCAGTGGAACAGAATAGAGGACTCAGATATGAATCCACACAACTATACCCAACTTATTTTTGATAAAGTCACTAAAAATATACGATGGAGAAAAGACAGCCTCTGCAACAAAACTTATTGTGAAAACTGGTTAGCAGTCAGCAAAAAACTGAAACTAGATCCATGTTTATCACCCTGTACTGGTATCAACACAAAATGGATCAAGGACCTGAATATCAAACTCCAAACTCTAATGTTGATACTAAAAGAGTAGGAAGCACTCTGAAACTAATAGGTATAGGCAAGGACTTCCTCAATAGAATCCCAGCATCTCAGCAACTAGAGAAAGTAAAACAATGGGACTCCATAAAACTAAAAAGCTTCTGCTCAACAAAAAAATGGTCTCTAAACTAAAGAGACCACCCACAGAGTGGGAGAAAATATTTGACAGCTATATATCAGGCAAAGGACTGATAACCAGAATATACAGGGAACTAAAAAAAACTAAACTCTCCCAAAATGAATGAACCAGTAAAGAAATGGGCAAGTGAACTAAACAGAACTTTCTCAAAAGGAGAAATTCAAATGGCCAAAAAAACACATGAAAAATTGCTCACCATCTCTAGCCATAAAGGAAATGCAAATCAAAACCAGACTAAGATTCTACCTCACCCCTGTTAGAATAGCCATCATTAGAAACACCACCACCAACAGGTGTTGGTGAGGGTGTGGGGAAAAGGAAACCTTGAACTCTGCTGGTGGGAATGCAAACAAGCACAAACAATAGGAAAAAATTTGGAGGCTTCTTAAAAACCTAAACTTAGATCTGCCATATGATCCAGCAATCCCACTCCTGGGGATATACCCAAAGGAATGTGACACAGGTTACTCCAGAGGCACCTGCACACCCATATTTATTGCAGCACTATTTACAATAGCCAAGTTATGGAAACAGCCAAGATGCCCTACTACTGACGAATGGGTTAAGAAAATGTGGTATTTATACACAATGGAATTCTACTCAGCCATGAAGAAGAATGAAATCTTACCATTCAAAAAAGTAAATGGATGGAACTGGAGAACATTATCCTGAGAGAGGTTAACCAGGCCCAGAAGACCAAAATTCATATGTTCTCCCTAATATGTGGACTTTAGATCAAGGGCAAATACAGCAAGGTGAGAGCACACAAGGGAGGTATGAGGCTAGGTAAGAAACCCCAAAAAACAAGATAGCATTTGATGTTCTCAATGCAAAGGAATTAATGCAGAAACTTCAAAGCTACAAAGGCCAATAGGAGAAGGGGACCATGAAGTAGAGAAAAGGTTAGTTCAAGAAGAATCAACTTAGAATGTAACACATATGTACATGAAAGCAATGTGAGGAATCTCCCTGTATATCTATCCTTATCTCAACTAGCAAAAGCCTTTGGTCCTCCATATTAATTTTTACACTCTTTCTTCAACAAAATTAGAGATAAGGGCAAAACCGTTTCTGCCTGGCAGTGATGGGGTAGGGGAGGATAGGGAAGGGGCTGGGGGAAAGGGAGGGGATGGGGAAATGGGGGAGAAATGACCCAAACATTGTATGCACATATGAATAAAAGAAATAAAAAACCTAATAGCATTTCACTTGAAAATATATCTTAACAGTAAATTTATTTTGTTTTTGCAAATGTTTTGTTCACTTCATTTTGTCAAAATGACTACTTTCATTTTTCCTCTAGACCTTGCATGTTCCATAAGAACTTGAATGGCTCTCAGGCTTGTGTTGTTTCTAGGTGCACAGGAATACTTTCACACACATCTCTGTGGCATGAGCATTCCCTGATATATTGTTAGTTGAAGACAGCGTTCAATTTTGTTGCCTTTTCGTGGCTTTGTATTATTAATTTATTTTTATTTTATGTGATTGCAATTTGGAATCTTTTTCAGGTGCAATGAAAGATGTGTTGGGAGACATTGTGAATGTAGCATGGATGATGTTGACAGTGAAGAAATGGATGCTTACTGCAGGAAAGAAAACAGTTCAGAAATCAATAGTAATAGCAGTGTGTCTGTGTATAGTGCATTTGTAGTAAGAGGGATAATGCAAATGAAATTTCTTCTGACAAATTCTGAGAGTGCGATAATTTTACCTGTGATAAATCCAATGGCTTAATTTGTGGAGGTGAGAAAAACATCAGAAGTGGTCATGGAATATGATCCTGCTAGTTTGGTACAACATCTAAGGACTTACTCATTAAACCAGTAGTAAAGGGACAGCATTTGTGGTCAGTCCATCCTCTGTAAATTTTTTGTCTTTATTGCTATTCAAGAACTCTACCACTGAGCTATACCACTAGTCCTGGAAGTTTTAGTTTTGATTAAGTACATTTTACCAGGTTTTTCTTCTATGGATCTTTATTTACTCTTCTACTTAAGAACTGCCTTGCCTAATCCTGGTTGTAGGGGTTGTTTTACTGTGTTTTAGACTTTCTAGTTCTACATTTAAGCAGGTAACCTATCTGAGTTTATCTATTACTGTGGAGTAAGGTTCATTTTTTTTCTTTGCATCTGGTTGACTAATATAATAGTTCTAGTACTAGTTGTTGAAGACTGTCCTTTTCTACTTTGGTTGAAAATAATAAAGTGACCTTTTTCTCATGCTTTAATCTGTTCCTTTACTCAGTGTCTGTCCTTTATTCATTTGCACAGTCATAGCTGTTTCAGTAGTCTTTTTTCACTTAATTTCTTAATGATAAATAAGAAATTATACATATTAATGGAGTAATGTGATGTTTTGATACATGTATATGTTTTATAATGTTTAACTAATGTTAAACACAGCTAGTCACACATTTATCATTTCTTTAAAGAGAAAACTTTCAGCATACATTTCCAAAGGTTTTATTTAGTTTTGAGTTGCTAGGAGTTGAACCTAGGGACCCACTTTTTGTTTTGTGTTTTTTTGTGATTCTAGAGTTTGAACATAGAGCCCTGCACTTTCTCTAGCCAGGTGCTCTATCATTTGAGTCTAGCCTTTTTTAGCTTTGTATTTGGATAGCATCTCGTGTTTTTTCCCAATACCAGCCTTAGAGTGCACTATTCCTTTCTATATCTCTAGGTAGCTGGGACCATAGCCACACACCACCCTGTCCATTTTGTAGGTTGAGATCAGTCTTGCTAACTTTTTGTCTGGACTGGCCTTGAACCATGATCCTCCCAGTCTGTACCTCTTTACATTAGTCATCCTCTCTCCAGCCCCACTCTTCCACACCTGTCTTGTGATGTGGTAACTTCTTCTATGAGACCTTTTTGAGTGAAATATAGACCGAGGTTTATCACTACTCTCAAAGTGTTTTATTTCTGTATCTTTACCTGTTTTCTGTTTAATTGATTCTACCTTTGATGTTGTTGAACATTTGTATTCCTGTAAACAAAATACCATAATCTAGGTAGCTAATAAATGGCCTATTTTTCCCCAAAACTAAGAGCACAGGAAGTCAAAAATGAAAGCACTAGAAGATTTGATGTCCAGGTAGGGTCTGCTTCCTCGCTGATAGGTTGTCAACTTACTGTTTCCTCACATTGCAGAAGGAATGAATGAACTCTGTAGCAACTTTGTTTTTTTGACAATTGTTATTCATATTTATCGATTATCCCATTATGAAATATTTTCAAATAATTTCTAATACCACATTGGACAAATGGGTCCATTTTTAGGAGCACTGATCTCATTCAGGTGGGATCTAATTTCTTTACATAATCACTTTTTAAAGTGTCTACCTTTTCATAACATCAGCTCTCTGATTAGATGTCAGCATATGAATTTCTAGGGAACACAAACATTTAAATTATGAATATGTTTATTATTTCCTTGATCTGCTATGTTTAGGTTTACTTTGCTCTTTACTATTTTGGCTTTTATTTATTTTTTGTATTAGTATATAATAATGATACAGGGGGTTTTATTGTGATACTTCCATAAATGTGTATGGTGTACTTTGAACAAGTTCACCCATTCTATTATATTCCCATACTGTCTTCTCTCTTCTCATCCTTTTCAAATAGTGTGTGGTAGGTTTGATTATGCTGTCTTCATACATCTATTTGTAACATACTTCAATACTCTTCACACCTCACTATCTTTTTCTTTCCTCCTCTGACTTCCTGCTGATCATCCCACAGACAGTCCCTGTTTTACATTCATGTCACATTATTATTCTTATCCTTTTTGGTCTAGAGTTCATAAATGAGCAAAAAACCCTATGTCATTTGGCTTTTGAATTTAACTTATCTCACTTAGAATGATTATTTCCAGTTTCATCATTTTTTTCTGCATGTTTTTCTTAGGCATCCATTGGATTTTAAGCACCTTGGTTGATTCTTCAGTTTGGATATTGTGAACAAAACTGCAGTAACAAAGTGTATGCAAGAATCTCTCTTGGATTTACACTCCTTTGCATATATTCCCTGGAGTGGTATGTCCTTGATTCTGTTTATGTGACGTTTTTTATTGATATATGTTGAACCATCATAACTTCTTTGCAAGGAAACCAATCCTGGGGCATGACCTTTTTTACCCCCAAATATGGAATCTGATCTTTATGATCTTGTTGAATTTGGTTCACAAGTATTTTACTGAGAATTTTTATATCTGTGTTCACCAGTAAGACTGGTCTATAATTCTATTTGTTTTTGTTATTTTTTTATTGTTCTGTTTTGGAGTGAGTAATGTTGACTTCATAGAACAAGTTGATACTGTTTCTTCCCTTTCTATTTCATGGAAAAGTTTGAAGAATATTGGTGTTAGTTTTCCTTCAAAGATCTGATAGAATTCTGGGCTTTCCTTTGCTGGGAGACTCCTTATTACTGTTTCAATATTATAGCTTTTAATAAATCAATTTAAGTGGATGTGTCCTCTTGGTTCAAGTTTTGTAGGGCAAATGCATTTAGATGTTTATCTATTTCTTTTAGATTTTTCAGTTTATTAGAATATAGGGTTTTAATATACTTGCATTGAATATGTTTACCTTCACTACACCCTCTCCTTTCACACCTGTCTTATTGGCACACACCTCAAAGTAGAATCTGTTTTACATTCCTGTCTTTTCTTTTCTTTTTTTTTTGATAAAGAACTGTTTTTTATTCTTTATTTATTATTTTTTTTGTGGCTAAATCATTAAGTAGGTTTTATTTTATTATTCATATGTGCATACAAGGCTTGGGTCATTTCTCCCCCCTGCCCCCACCCCCTCCCTTCCCACCCACTCCACCCCCTCCCTCTCCCCCCCACCTCCTCAATACCCAGCAGAAACTATTTTGCCCTTATTTCTAATTTTGTTGTAGAGAGAGTATAAGCCATAATAGGAAGGAACAAGGGTTTTTGCTGGTTGAGATAAGGATAGCTATACAGGGAGTTGACTCACATTAATTTCCTGTGCGTGTGTGTTACCTTCTAGGTTAATTCTTTTTGATCTCACCTTTTCTCTAGTTCCTGGTCCTCTTTTCCCATTGGCCTCAGTTGCTTTTAAGGTATCTGCTTTAGTTTCTCTGCATTAAGGGCAACAAATGCTAGCTAATTTTTTAGGTGTCTTATCTGTCTTTTATTTTTAAGGGGTAGATTCTGCCCCTTAAAATATGAGAAAACCTGCAATATTTGTTTTTCTCAGTCTGGCTTATTCCAGTTAACACGATGACCTCCATTTTCCAAACATTTTCCTATAAAGTACATAATTTGTTCTTCTTCATGGTTGAATAATATCCCATTGTGTATATAAACCACATTTACTTTATCGATTCATTGAATGATAAGAACCTAGGCCTATTTCACAGTTGGTTATCGTGAATATTCCTGCCTTAAGCATGAATGTTCAGGTATCTTGTTCAATTGCCTTTCTTTGGATATAGGCCCAGGAGTGGTAAATCATTTGGTAGTTTCTTCTTTATTTTCTTAAGCAACATCCACATAGTTTTCCATAGTGGATAGACTAACTTACATTCCCACCAACAATGTAAAAAGTGTCCTCATTCCCCCACATCTTCACCAACATTTTTGTTTGTTTTTGTAATCATAGCCTTTCTGACTGGGGTGAGATGGAATCTCAATGATGCTTTGGTTTCTACTTAAAGTTATTAACAATTTCTTTACAGTTAAAGACATTTAACATTTTTATGTACTTGTTAGTCATTTGTACTTGTTATTTTGAAAAATATTTCCTTCATTTGCTCGTTTATTAATGGAATTATTCATTCTTTTGTGTTTACTTTTTAAGCTCTTTATATATTATATCTTTATATCTTTTGTCTGATGAGTCACTGGCAAATATTTTTTCCCATTCTGTAGGTTTTGTTTTGATTCTTTTTAAAAATTAATTAATTAATTAATTGTTTTATTATTCATATGTGCTTACAAGGCTTGGGTCATTTCTCTCCCATGCTCCCACCCCTTCCCCTACCACCCACTCCATCCCCTCCCTCTCCCCCCCACCTCCTCAATACCCAGCAGAAACTATTTTGCCCTTATCTCTAATTTTGTTGAAAAGAGAATATAAGCAGTAATAGGAAGGAAAAAGTGTTTTTGCCGGTTGAGATAAGGATAGCTATACAGGGCGTTGACTCACATTGATTTCCTGTGCATGTGTGTTACCTTCTAGGTTAATTCTTTTTAATCTAACCTTTTCTCTAGTTCCTGGTCCCCTTTTCCTATTGGCCTCAGTTGCTTTTAAGGTATCTGCTTTTAGTGTCTCTGCATTAAGGGCAACAAAGGCTAGCTAATTTTTTAGGTGTCTTACCTATCCTCACCCCTCCCTTGTGTTCTCTCGCTTTTATCATGTGCTCAAGGTCCAATCCCCTTGTTGTGTTTGCCCTTGATCTAATGTCCACATATGAGGTAGAACATATGATTTTTGGTCTTTTGGGCCAGGCTAACCTCACTCAGAATGATGTTCTCCAATTCCATCCATTTACCATCTAATGATAACATTTCGTTCTTCTTCGTGGCTGCATAGAATTCCATTGTGTATAGATATCACATTTTCTTAATCCATTCGTCAGTGGTGGGGTATCTTGGCTGTTTCAATAACTTGGCTATTGTGAATAGTGCCGCAATAAACATGGGTGTGCAGGTGCCTCTGGAGTAACCTGTGTCACAGTCTTTTGGGTATATCCCCAAGAGTGATATTGCTGGATCATATGGTAGATCAATGTTTAGCTTTTAAGTAGTCTCCAAATTTTTTTCCAGAGTGGTTGTACTAGCTTACATTCCCACCAACAGTTATGAGGGTTCCTTTTTCCCTGCATCCTTGCCAACACCTGTTGGTGGTGGTGTTGCTGATGATGGCTATTCTAACAGGGATGAGGTGGAATCTTACTGTGGTTTTAATTTGCATTTCCTTTATTGCTAGAGATGGTGAGCATTTTTTCTTGTGCTTTTTGGCCATTTGAATTTCTTCTTTTGAGAAAGTTCTGTTTAGTTCACTTGCCCATTTCTTTATTGGTTCATTAGTTTTGGGAGAATTTAGTTTTTTAAGTTCCCTATATATTCTGGTTATCAGTCCTTTGTCTGATGTGTAACTGGCAAATATTCTCTCCCACTCTGTGGGTGTTCTCTTCAGTTTAGAGACCATTTCTTTTGATGAGCAGAAGCTTTTTAGTTTTATGAGGTCCCATTTATCTATGCTATCTCTTAGTTGCTGTGCTACTGTGGTTCCGTTAAGTTCTGACCTATACCTACTAACTCTATAGTATTTACTACTCTTTCCTGTATCAACTTTAGAGTTTGTGGTCTGATATGAAGATCCTTGATCCATTTTGAGTTAATCTTGGTATAGGGTGATATACATGGATCTAGTTTCAGTTTTTTGCAGACTGCTAACCAGTTTTCCCAGCAGTTTTTGTTGAAGAGGCTGCTATTTCTCCACTGTATATTTTTAGCGCCTTTGTCAAAGACAAGTTGGTTATAGTTGTGTGGCTTCATATCTGGGTCCTCTATTCTGTTCCACTGGTCTTCATGTCTGTTTTTGTGCCAGTACCATGCTGTTTTTATCATTAGTGCTTTATAATATAGTTTGAAGTCAGGTATTGTGATACCTCCAGCATTGTTCTTTTGACTGAGTATTGCCTTGGCTATTCGCGGCCTCTTTGTTTCCATATAAATTTAACAGTAGATTTTTCATTCTCTTTAATGAATGTCATTGGAATTTTGATGGGAATTGCATTAAACATGTAGATTACTTTTGAGAGTATCGACATTTTTACTATGTTGATTCTACCAATCTATGAGCATGGGAGATCTCTCCACTTTCTATAGTCTTCCTCAATCTCTTTCTTCAGAAGTTTATAGTTTTCTTTGTAAAGGTCTTTCACTTCTTTTGTTAGGTTTACACCTAGGTATTTGATTTTTTTTGAGGCTATTGTAAATGGAATTGTTTTCATACATTCTTTTTCAGTTTGCTCATTGTTAGTGTATAGAAATGCTAATGATTTTTCTATGTTGATTTTATATCCTGCTACCTTGCTATAGCTATTGATGATGTCTAGAAGCTTCTGAGTAGAGTTTTTTGGGTCTTTAAGGTATAGGATCATGTCATCTGCAAATAGGAATATTTTGACAATTTCTTTACATATTTGTATACCTTTTATTCCTTCTTCTTGCCTAATTGCTCTGGCTAGGAATTCCAGTACTATGTTGAATAGGAGTGGAGATAGTGGGCATCCTTGTCTGGTTCCTGATTTTAGAGGGAATGGTTTCAATTTTCTCTGTTAAGTATAATGCTGGCTGTAGGTACTTTCCTTCTATTCCTAGTTTTCTTAGAAATTTTATCATGAAATGGTGTTGGATCTTACCAAAGGCTTTTTCTGCATCTATTGAGATGATCATGTGTTTTTTGTCTTTGCTTCTGTTAATGTGGTTTATTAAATTTATTGATTTTCATATGTTGAACCACTCCTGTATTCCTGGGATGAAGCCTACTTGTTCATGGTGAGTAATCTTTTTGATGTGTTGTTGAATTCAGTTTGCCATTATTTTGTTGATAATTTTTGCATCAATGTTCATTAAGGAGATTGGCCTATAGTTCTTCTTTCTGGAGGTGTCTTTGCCTGGTTTTGGGATAAGTGTAATACTGGCTTCATAAAATGTGTTTGGCAGTTTTCCTTCCCTTTCTATTTCATGGAACAGTTTAAGGAGGGTTGGTATCAGTTCTTCTTTAAAGGTCTGATAGAATTCAGCAGAGAATCCATCAGGTCCTGGGCTTTTCTTTTTGGGGAGACTCTTGATTGCTGCTTCAATTTCATTTTGTGTTATAGATTTATTCAGGTGATTAATTTCCTTTTGGTTCAATTTGGATGATCATATGTATATAGAAATCTGTCCATTTCTTTAAGATTTTCAAATTTATTTGAATATAAATTCTTGAAGTAGTTTCTGTTGATTTCCTGGACTTCCATGGTGTTTGTTGTTCTCTCCCCTTTTGCATTCCTGATTATACTAATTTGGGTTTTTTCTCTCCTCATTTTAGTCAGGCTTGCCAGGGGCCTATCATTCTTGTTTCTTTTTTCTTTTTTTTCAGTTTTCCAATATTTTATTTTATTTTTTTTCTTTTATTATTCATATGTGCATACAAGGCTTGGGTCATTTCTCTTCCCCTGCCCCCACCCCCTCCCTTACCACCCACTCCACCCCCTCCTTCTCCCCCCACCCCCTCAATACCCAGCAGAAACTATTTTGCCCTTATTTGTAATTTTGTTGTAGAGGGAGTATAAGCAATAATAGGAAGGAACAAGGGTTTTTGCTGGTTGAGATAAGGATAGCTATACAGGGCATTGACTCACATTGTATTCCTGTGTGTATGTGTTACCTTCTAGGTTAATTCTTTTTGATCTAATCTTTTCTCTAGTTCCTGGTCCCCTTTTCCTATTGGCCTCAGTTGCTTTAAAGTATCTGCTCTAGTTTCTCTGCGTTAAGGGCAACAAAGGCTAGCTAATTTTTTAGTTGTCTTACCGATCCTCACCCCTCCCTTATGTGCTCTCGCTTTTATCATGTGCTCAAAGACCAATCCCATTGTTGTGTTTGCCCTTGATCTAATGTCCACATATGAGGGAGAACATACGATTTTTGTTCTTTGTGGCCAGGCTAACCACACTCAGAATGATGTTCTCCAATTCCACCCATTTAACAGCGAATGATAACATTTTGTTCTTCTTCATGGCTGCATAAAATTCCATTGTGTATAGATACCACATTTTCTTAATCCATTCATCAGTTGTGGGGCATCTTGGCTGTTTCCATAACTTGGCTATTGTGAATAGTGCTGCAATAAACATGGGTGTGCAAGTGCCTCTGGAGCAACCTGTCACAGTCTTTTGGGTATATCCTCAAGAGTGGTATTGCTGGATCATATGGTAGATCAATGTTTAGCTTTTTAAGTAGCCTCCAAATTTTTTTCCAGAGTGGTTGTACTAGCTTACATTCCCACCAACAGTTATGAGGGTTCCTTTTTCCCCGCATCCTTGCCAACACCTGTTGTTGGTGGTGTTGCTGATGATGGCTATACTAACAGGGGTGAGGTGGAAACTTAGCATGGTTTTAATTTGCATTTCATTTATTGCTAGAGATGGTGAGCATTTTTTCTTGTGTTTTTTGGCCATTTGAATTTCTTCTTTTGAGAAAGTTCTGTTTAGTTCACTTGCCCATTTCTTTATTGGTTCATTAGTTTTGGGAGAATTTAGTTTTTTAAGTTCCCTATATATTCTGGTTATCAGTCCTTTGATGTGTAGCTGGCAAATGTTTTATCCCTCTCTGTGGGTGTTCTCTTCAGTTTACAGACCATTTCTTTTGATGAATAGAAGCTTCTTAGCTTTATGAGGTCCCATTTATCTATGCTATCTCTTAGTTACTGTGCTGCTGGGGTTTCATTGAGAAAGTTCTGACCTATACCTACTAACTCTATAGTATTTACTACTCTTTCCTGTATCAACTTTAGAGTTTGTGGTCTGATATGAAGATCCTTGATCCATTTTGAGTTAATCTTGGTATAAGGTGATATACATGGATCTAGTTTCAGATTTTTGCAGACTGCTAACCAGTTTTCCCAGCAGTTTTTGTTGAAGAGGCTGCTATTTCTCCATCGTATATTTTTAGCTCCTTTGTCAAAGACAAGTTGGTTATAGTTGTGTGGCTTCATATCTGGGTCCTCTATTCTGTTCCACTGGTCTTCACATCTGTTTTTGTGCCAGTACCATGCTGTTTTTATCATTATTGCTTTATAATATAGTTTGAAGTCAGGTATTGTGATACCTCCTGCATTGTTCTTTTGACTGAGTATCGCCTTGGCTATCGTGGCCTCTTGTGTTTCCATATAAATTTCACAGTAGATTTTTCATTCTCTTTAATGAATGTCATTGGAATTTTGATGGGAATTGCATTAAACATGTAGATTACTTTGGGGAGTATCAACATTTTTACTATGTTGATTCTACCAATCTATGAGCATGGGAGATCTCTCCACTTTCTATAGTCTTCCTCAATCTCTTCAGAAGTGTATAGTTTTCCTTGTAGAGGTCTTTCACATCTTTTGTTAGGTTTACACCTAGGTATTTGATTTTTTTTGAGGCTATTGTAAATGGAATTGTTTTCATACATTCTTTTTCAGTTTGCTCATTGTTAGTGTATAGAAATGCTAATGATTTTTCTATGTTGATTTTATATCCTGCTATCTTGCTATAGTTATTGATGATATCTAGAAGCTTCTGAATAGAGTTTTTTGGGTCTTTAAGGTATAGGATCATGTCGTCTGCAAATAGGGATATTTTGACAGTTTCTTTACCTATTTGTTTTCCTTTTATTCCTTCTTCTTGCCTAATTGCTCTGGCTAGGAATTCCAGTACTTTTTGAATAGGAGTGGAGATCGTGGGCATCCTTGTCTTGTTCCTGATTTTAGAGAGAATGGTTTCAGTTTTTCTCCATTAAGTATAATTCTGGCTGTGGATTGGTCAAATATAGCTTTTATAATGTTGAGGAACTTTCCTTCTATTCCTAGTTTTCTTAGAGCTTTTATCATGAAATGATGTTGGATCTTATCAAAGTCTTTTTCTGCATCTATTGAGATGTTGATCTTGTTTATTTTTTCAAAGAACCAACTTCTTGTTTCATTAATTCTTTGTTTGGCTTTTTTAGTTTCTATTTCATTGATTTCAGCTCTTATTTTTATTATTTCTCTCCTTCTATTTGTTTTCAAATTTGCTTGTTTTTTGTTTTTCTAGGAGTTTGAGAGGTATCATTAGGTCATTGTATTGGGATCTTTCAGTCTTTTTAATATATACACTCATGCTCATTTTACAATTATAAAAAGATCAATTATTCAATATTATGTATAATCCTGAATTTTTTGTACCCAGTAACAACATCAAAATCCAAGATAAAAGTGATAGAAGTGCAAATAGTAGAAAAAATAACAAGTACAATCTGAGATTTCACTACACCTTACTCAATAAGTGATAGAATAAATAGGTAGATAATCAGCAAGATTGTATCAGACTTGAACAGCACCATTCCTTTTACCAAAATAGAACACAATCTACCACTGTACAATAAATCATAATAAGAAGGACTAAGTCAAAATCATTTAAACATGTAGAGTATGTATACTGATCAAAAAGCAAACTAGAATAATCAATTTATTAAAAAATCTCTGGAATATACATAAGTATTTGGAAGCAATGCAACACATACATATTAAGCTCTAGGTCAAAAAGATCAAAACAGAAAGTGAAAGCTTTTTGAACTGAACAAAATAAAAATACAATGCACCATAATTTGAGATGCCACATTAAGTCATTTATTTGAGGTCTTTTTCCTCATTTTATTAGTATAAAATGATCTCCTTTGTCTCTTCTGATGAATTTAAATTTGAACTCTACATTATCTGATGTAAGAACAGTTACTCGTGCCTGTCTTTGGGGGCCTTTAGCTTGGTAAATCTTTCCCTACTCTTTCACCCTAATCCAATGATTGTTTCTCTCTGTAAGGTGGGTTTCTTGTAAAAAACAAATCATTGGGTTCTTTTAAACACAGTTTGTCAATCCATGTGTTTTGATGGAGTTTCAGCATTAACATTCTGTGTCAATATTGAAGGGGATATCATGATTCCTGTCATTTAGTGATTTTTGTTGTGTAAACATTTGTGTGTGTGGAATAAATTCTATGCTACTCCATAATTACTTGTTTGGTATTCTCTTGAGATTTAATAATTCCCATCCTTTCATGACTATGTTTACTTTCATTTCAGTGTATAGAATACCTTGGAGAATCTTCTGGAGTGCTGGTTTAGCAGTCATATGTTGTTTTAGTTTTTGTTTATCATGGAAGGTTTTAATCCTCCTTCAATTTCTAATGATAGCTTTGCTGAATAGGATATCCTAGAATTGAAGTAGTTTCCTTTCAGTGCTTGAAATACCTCCCTCTATGCTTTTTAAGGTTTCTGTTGAGAAATCTGTTGTTTTGATGGGTCTAACTTTATATGTAATTTGTTTTTTCTCTTTCAGCCTTTAAAATTCTTTACTTTTCTCTGTGCTAATTGATTTAACTGTAATATGCCACAGATTGGTTCTATTTTGATCATATCTGTTTGGTGTCCTAGAGACTTCCTAGAGATTAGGATTTCTTTCTTGAGTTTTGGTAAGTTTTCTGCTATTATTTTGTTAAATATATTTCCTATGCTTTGACTTCTATCTCTTCTCCTCCATCAATGCCTATGCTTCACAGGTTTGGCCTTTTGATGGAGTTGCAGAATTCATGCATATTCCTTTTGCAACTCTGTTCTGCATTATTCTGTTCTTCCTTTAATATCTATTTTGTCTTTGAGCTCTGAAATTCTGTTTTCAACTTGTTCCAGTTTGCTGGAGTGGCTTTCAACAGTATTTTTTATTTGACTTAAGTAGCTTTCTGTTTCCAGGGTTTCTGTTTCTTTTTTATTTTGAGATTTTTCTATATCTTTGTTAAGCTTCTCTTTCACATCTTTTACTGTCTTCATTTCATTTACTTTCTTTTGTTATATATGCTTTCCTAGGTTTTGCTTCGGTGTTTGTTGAAATCCTCTTTGAGTTCATTTAATTGTTTCTCTATCTTCTATTTTTTTAATACATGTTCTCTTGGGATTCATTGAGTTGTTTTCATATGTCCTCCTTAAGCTTGTTAGACATTTTATCATCATTCTTCTGATCTCAGCAACTGAGGATTCATCCCTTTCACGATCCACCAAATTCTCTAGTGTCTGGTAATTAACCTTTTGAAGTGTCATATTCCCCTGCCTTCTTCTATTCCACATGTTTCTATTTTGAGATTTGCTCATGTGCTGTTGATTGATTGGGGATTTTAATCACCTCTTATCTGCCCCTTGACTTAGTTTCTATGCTGTGGTTAGCTTAGTTGTTAGCTGGGCTGTTGTAACATTTCTGTTCACTGACCTGGAGGTTTTACTTAGCAATAACTGGAGTTAGCCTTTTGGTGGGATACTCTTCTCTGGGAAGGCTTTCAGTTTCAGCTTGCTATCAGTTTCTCCAAGATATCTGAACAGGGAACAGCAAGTGGGCTCAGTATGACTGGAGTGGAGTGACTGAACGGAAGCATAGGAATGGATCATGCAATGCAGCAGTCAAAGAACCTGTGCAGCCTGTTTTTCTCCCATTTTTGTTAGAATATTTTAGTTGCACAGTGGCATGTTTTTGTGTCAGTCCTGAATAACCTCACATTGAATATTGGTTAGATCACCCTCACCATCTCCTCCTGTGTCCCCCCATCCTGCTCCACCTAAAGCAATTGCAAAAGATTTCATCTTTCTCTTTTGTATATGAAGCCTATCAACCTTATTTCTTCACCTACATCTCATGTATATACCTTACTCTCCCACATGTACCACCAACACTGTACCCATTTTACAATCCTGTCTTTCATTATTGATACCAAAGTCAATATTCAAAGTGATCTCTCAATGTGTACCCACTGTGAGTATACTTAACTTTTGTCACTTCAACTCCTTCCCAGTCTGATTTTATAAATAATCCATTACTGGAACATGGTCATAGCCATTTTACATATTTTCCATGACTGCTTCCATACTATGACTTTAGAGTGAAGTAGTTGAGATAGAGACAACTTGGCCCACAACACTGATATATTTGTTGTCTAGCTCTTTGCAGAAAACTTTTGCAGAGCATTGATATAAGATAGGGACTTTTAGGGAATTTTAAGGATGGTGACTTAAATACTAAAGAAATGAGAAGGCATGGGAGGGTGTGGGCAGAATACTGACAGGATATGACTTATACTTTGAAATGATCATGATGGCTGCTGTATAGACAAAATTTAGGACAGAAAGATGAGAGCAAGGACATCAGTTGTAACTGTAATTCAAAACATGCAACGAGGCATCACCCCCAGGACAACACAACAGATGCATTGGCATGTACCAGCATGTTGCAAATAATGAATGATGAAATACTTGACCTCTGTTAGAAACTTTGTGAGGTTTTGCTAGTTCATAATTTCAACTTTACATCAGGGCACATTCTTTTAAGTGATGCCATATTGTGCAAATGAGTTTTCATCAGTAGGCACAATAAACTTGAAGAACTCTGTGCAAATCAATGTTGAATAGCAAATTAATTTTTCAGTGCCAAACTTGATTCCAAGGCTTCATACACAGCACAGTGTTCAATGGGTACACATATCCATTAGCAACTAATAATGGTTATTTACAAGTGAAGTAGAATTTTTTTCTTTAAATTTTACATTTATTACTTCTCAAATGGCTATTTAGTTGCAGCAAGTTTATATTAATTTCCTGTGGCTGCTCTAACAAATCACTATACTTCATGACTTAAAGGCAATAGGTATGGTTCAAGAGGTAGAATACTTGTGAAGGAAGTGTAAAGCCATGAAATTAATCTCCAGATAGATGGAGGCAGCAGTGAAGTTTTAAAGCTCCCTAATCCCTTTCATGGAAAAAGATAAAGCCAAAACTCATGAGGAGTATTTGCTCCAAAAATAAAGAACAAAACAAACCCTAGAACAAGAGAAAGGGCAAACCCCCGCAGTAGGCACAAAGCCTGCCTGGCATCAACATTTGAACTGCAGGCAGTGGTAGACAGGAAGCCTTCATCCTGCCAGCAGTTGTCTCCTGAACAGCAAGGTGGGCCAGTCTGAGTGAAACAGCAAACTGTCTTGGGTTTTTCCCAGTCTGAAATTGATTACAGTTAATTTGCTGTATCCAAGTTTTCTGCATTTGTGGATTCCACATAGTTTTATATGATAAAAACTATTTATATAGCATTTGCACCTTGTTAGGAATAATTAGTAATCTAGAGATGATTTAAAGAATACAAGAAGATGTATGCCAATTCTACACAAACACTACACCATTTTATATAAAGGAGTTGAGCACCTTCAGATTTTGGTATCTGTGACGGTTCCCAGAATCAATCCCAACTACATACTGAAGGGCTCAAGAAGGGTCCCATGATGAGATCTGAAGGGACAAGGAAGTCCAGCCCCTCTACAGTATTGAAAATGAGCAGACAGAAGTGTTCAGAACACAGTTTTGCACAAAGGATATATCTCCTGATGGGAAACAGAAACATTCTGAAAACAACCCACTATGTTTATGAATACCAAAAATAAAAACAAAACAAAAAAAGAGAAGTTTTGTGAAGTTAGAAGATTCATCCTCAAGTTGGGTATGATGAAGCACACTTGTAATTGCAGTTCTTGAGAGGCTGAGAGAGGATTGGGAAATTGAGGCCAGCCTGAGACTCATAGTGAGACCCTGCCTCAAAAAAAATACAATACAAAAAGCAAAAACAAAATGAAAACAGGAAGCGACAACTATACAAGGAAAAATATGCCAGGAAAATTCTGAAAAGAGCAACACAAGTACAATTAATAATTTAGCATACTATAAGATGGCATTTCAAATCAGTGGGAACAATTATTCAATGAATTGTGATACATGTGGTGTTGTAAATTTCTCTGAGAGAATCTACACAGAGGCAAAATTAGGTGACTCTAAGAAACTGGATGAAGAGAAATTAAGGAAAGGGGTGAAGATCTATTGGTTGCCCTATTGTATCTTTATCATTGTTCTATCATGTGAATCTATTGCCTTTGAAATCTAATTGCCAGAGTTCAAAGCCCAAACTCACAATTGTTAACTCTTAATCTTTGGCAAATATTTGATATTATATATATCCTTATGTGTGAATGGTGTAAAACATATCAAGCTCCAATAGATGATAAATGAAAATACAGTTGTGCAATATACAGTCATAAAAAGGGACAAAGTATTCTCACAATGTGCACATGGATGAACCTTGAAAACTGTGTTCAGTGAAAGAAGCCAGCTAAACAAGTCACATTTTTGTATTTTATTTATATGAAATGTCCAGAAAAATTATTTGCAGACCCTTGTAGTTTTCTGTGGCCAGAAAAAGGATTGTGGCATAACTTATATAGTATAGAGAAGTTTCTTAGGGGGATAATGAAAATATTGTAGATTAGATAGTAGTGATGGTGCACAATCTCAGGAATATCCTAAAATATCACTTAATACTCTTTATAATGCTAAATTTAATTTAGGTGAATTATGTCTCAAGAAATAATTTTAAAATATAAATTGCTAGTTTTCCCACAATTAAGTCTCTTGCCCCATATCCCTGAGCCACTCCCTTCAAATCCTGTAGTCTTGTATCCACCTGTAGTGCATCCATCACACACTCTCACTCGCACTGTGCTTCCAGGCACCTTTGTATAGTTTGACACCAGTGTCATGACCCTAGGAGGTGACTCACTGTTCATGCCTGCATGGCTGACTCCCAGGGTGGGAATGTCTCCCAATGCCCATTTTTGTCATTCTCTTCAGTTGATGGCAATGGTTAGAGAAGGTGACATACACCAGGATCAGTGGAGGAGGTCCCAAACTTACACTTTCTTGTCCATCCATGACCCCCAGATGCTGTGCTCTGAAAGCCAGTTTGAATACCTAGGGGTACTTGCAAACCCTGAGGGCTTCAGAAATTTAGGTCACAAATCGTGACCTTGCTTCTGTGCATGTAAAGTGATCCCAACCAATTGTTGAACCTCACTAGTAAAGTGGAACAGTGATACTGGCCTTTTGTGTTTGAAGGTTAATTGAAGTAAGTGCATTTTTCTGCCTGGATCATGAGTGATGAGAGAATGGTTATTCATATTTCAGGCCATCTTCCAGGTGGGGATCAAGTTGCTGCAGTTCAGTTGGCTGGACCCAAAGTAATAAGCTGCCCCCAGGATGACTGAGCCCTTGCTACTACTGTGGTAGATTCTTCCATATATTGTATTCACAAGTCCCAGGTTTAATCATAGATAAACCAAACATCTTGGAATTGTGTCATGAATTTCTGAAATGCTTATTTAGTGGGTCATGAGGCATGAGCCATTCTCAATGAAAGATTTTTTTTTAACATTTCTTGGTCCACTTATTCACATCTTCAGGCTTTTTCAACTTTTTCCAAATTTCATTATTTTAACCCCAAACTCAGATTTTGTCATTTTACCCATTGCTGCTTCTTCTTGTCAGCCTATATAATCTCTGCTCTTTTGATCTTCTACTCCTAGATCATATTCCTTCTGCTTTACTCACTTATCCTTCACCCCCTGCCCTCCTACACAACTTTCAGTTCTTTTTGTGTAATGTAAACCTTGATCCCCACCTCTACCAAAAATACCACAGGCAGCAGCATCTCAAAGCTCCAAAGGCCTCTTTATTGCTCATCTACTAATCTACTACATTGTTTCATTATAGTTAAGTTTTAAAAATAAAGCAGATTAAATTTAAATTTATATGTTTATCTAAATGATTTAATATGTTTATATATCTATATGTTTATCTAAACCTACATATATATATGTATATTTAAAAATCACTTAGTAATTTAAACAGTACCAACAATCTTAGCTGCTCTTACATTACATAGACAGATTATCGAGAAATTTCCAGTTCTTTTTCCCTCTTGATAAAAGAATTGCAATTTTCCCAAAAAAGGGTTTTGCCAGCATGCTCATGTTCTTGCTGAGCCTTCCTTTTCAAGGCCTCACTCTCTGGCCACTGCTCTTATATGATGGGGCTTGACATTACTGGTTCAGGAACATTGGGCTTCTTCCATGGAATTGGTTGCAAGCTGAAATCTTGCAGTAGAAATTGGGTTTGAAGATTAGGTGGTTGCTGGAACTTGCTCACAGAACTACCACTTGAAAGAAGTGGAAGACAATGTTTTGTAGGGTGCAGGTCTACAGAAGCAGACTGAGATACACTAGGCTTGATAGGCCTGTCAAACCCAGTAGTGTTGCATTGGCAAAATTGGTTGAGCTTGTTTGAGAAGACCAATCAAAGATGTGTTGGCATTAGCTGGTTGAGATCCATTGACTGCCTTAGATTGGACTGTGTTAGAATGAGGCCAGACAGGGTAAGGTGCAATGGGCCTAGGTGAAGCAACAGACTGTGGCCTGAGAGAAACAGATCGAGCTTTAGGCTTGTCCAGCCTTGGAAAAGCTAAAGGTACCAACTTGACTTTTCCAGATGGGGGCAGCTTATAGTGGGATAGAGATGGACATTCATTGCCAGCACTGCTATCACTCTTCTGGACTTTCACTTAAAATTTTTTATGCCCTTTGCCCTCATGTGGGGTATCCAGGTGTGACTTGATAGCTGGAAAATACTGGGAACCTTTGGTGTTGCTTGAGTTTCCCAGAGCCCGATGGGAAGAAGGCCCAATGTTCTTATCATTCTTCTTCCTCAGTGCATGAAAAACCTGCACTGACTTCAGCATGTGCATGCTCAAGGTGCTTTGAGACTTTGTAAAGTCTTGACTAAGCTCAGGTTGATTTCTCTTGTGCTTTGTCTTAGGAATGGTTGTCTTTTCTGACTTCCATTTGTTCCCTGTCTTCTTACTCTCTTCAGCTTTATTGGAAATATTTTCTCTGATATTTATGGTCCCTTCCAATTCATCCCCTTTTAGTTGGCCCTACTGGGTGTGGATTTTGGGGTTTGATGTGAGAATACTTTGTTAAGAGAAGGTCTGTCACTGGATGCAGTAGTGCACACAGCACTTCTCACTCCAGCAGGCACTCTGGTTTGTGGTGATGAATTATGGCCTTTGAATCTTCATTTACATGTTCAGTGATTCCATCCTTGTTTCTGATTGAGTCAGTTGGATCCTTTACAACACTTGACTTTTCCACTACCTTCATGTTCCTTGTATCATTAGCTCTGAAGGCAGTGGGAACTTTGGACTGGTCGAGACCTGTCAATGAGTTGAGAATGGGCAGGATGTGAATATCTTCCACCAGTGTAGCAACATCTGCAAGGTCATTGCTAGACTCAGAACCATTTTTAATTTTCCCTTTTTCTTCAAACTTATTTCACAAATTGGCATTTTCAGAACCAGACTTCCCCTCTCAGACCAAAGGGTTAATGCAGGCCAGAAGTTGGTGAATGTCAGGAATTTCTAAATGGAATAGTGGAGGAGTGTGAATTTTCATTGGGATCTAGTAGGCATCTAGAGGCTTTGAAAGCTTGGTTTTTATTTCAACCAAATACCCACTGTCTACATGTTCTCAGAATGGGGTTAAAAAAAGGCCAAGATATTTGTGGAAGTTTGACTGGACCTATTATTGAAATGTTTCCACAGTCAAGTGGCTGGTTACTCTTAAGTTTCTGAGCATTTATACTACTGCAGGACTTGAGGAATTCTGGAGATTGTGGAAGACAAAATGTCTGACTTGGAGGTTCATTCTTAGGAAGTCTCCATCCAGGTGGAAATTTGCATCACTAAAAAGTAGTCCAGGAATAAGTCAGTCCCTTGTAAGTGGGATCTCCTGCCCATGCAGTATAACAAAAACCAAGCCCCTGCCAACAGTGAACAAAGCATTTTTATTGACTCTTTTAAGACCATGAGTAAGACCCTGTGTTAGGAGATAGGTGGTGAATACTTGAGTTGCTACTGCTGGTGTTTTGGTGACATTTTTCTTTACATTTCATGGGATTATTGTACGTCAAAAAAAGTGAAAGTGATTTTTTAAAAAATGAAATGTTTTGTACTTGTGGTGTTGTTTAGTAGTAGAGTACTTACTCACTATGCTTTTGGACCTGGTTTTAATCATAAGCAATGAAAACAAGTTTTATAAAGACTACCATTCTCATAGATGGTACACTTACTTCTCTCTGCTCACCTTGAGAGTACTATGCGGTAAACCATGGACTAGGAGAAAAAGTGGAGTCCTTCCTCAGGAAATACATAAAGAAGGACATGCTCTGTGTGCATAGATATACCTTGTACAGGGTCACTTAAAACAAGGAAATTTTAAAAAGTTAAACTGAAAATGAAGGTTTTGAAGTGTTTTCTAAAGAAATACATCAGGGAAGAGAATTACAAGGGCAGGGGTTTGCCAGGGCTGTGAGGCTTCATTCTGTATGTTTCTGGGGAACTCTTAAATGCAGCATGGATGGACATTACAGTGTTCTGCATTTCCCCTTTGGTGTTTGTGGGGTTTGAACTCAGAGCCTAAACTTGTGAGGCATGCACTGTACCACTTCAGGCATGGTTCCAGCACTCCACTTTATATAGAATGTGAAAGTGCAGAGTGCTGAGTGAGGATAGTGTTTGAAATGTCAGGACATGGACTCTACTTATCTATGGACTAACTACCACTCATCTGCAGATTTGACTCTCCTTTTGAATGCTTATCATTCTTTTCACTTTGTTGCCCTTTGTACTCACCATGTAAAATCCTTTGTGTGATTGGCTGAGCATTCCCAGAGTGGAAACTGGTGTTAGGATGTTTGTAGTCTGAAACTCTTTTAGCATCATCACCATTTCTGGTTGAGGGACAGAGGCCCTACTGTCTGCATATGAAACACGGCCATAGGATTGCAGACAGGAGCAATGTTCTAGAGATATCAGAGGCCTCAATGTGTTTTGAGTATAGTAATAGATATGGTTTCCTTCCTGGTAGGGAAATGGCTGGTTATTTCCTTGATTTGGAATCTGAGATGATGTCCCTTGAACAAAGTTGGCAGGCAATGATGGCTACGTGGGGACCACTGTGTTGGCAGCTGAAGTAGAGATCTGGTTCTGGTTGGTAGATGACACAGTTATGCTAGAATGTTGGTAAAGGTAGGCACTACCCATTAATGACTGTAAAAAGTTGTCAGAGACTGATGGCATGAGCCATACTGTAATGACATCTGGACCAGAGACTCTGGAGAAGTCACAGACTCTTCTTGTTAGTGAAGCAGAATTGCTCAACACAGGAAGAGAGACCAGCAGAGAACTTTCAATTCCAAGTAAAGGTGCATTTTGGATATTTTCTGTAAGAAGAAAGAGAGTGATGAAAATTTATGGGGTTGACATATTCTCACTTTATTTGTGGAGCAGTATTATCTTAAAGTTGTAAACAGGAAGCCTCTCATACCAATACTCACTGAGATATCAAAAATCAAATAGTATAAGATAGCTGTAACTGGTGAAGCAGTTTAGTCCTCTTCTGATGAACTGCCTTTACTTCAGTTTGGGCACAAAAGAACCAAAGTGGCCTTGTTTCTACATTGTTCCCTGGGCAAAAGCAGCCTTCTCTTTACCCTTTTTCCTTGAGCCTTCACTAATACAATCTCAGAACTATGTCCAAGAGTTTAAGCATTTTAGGACTAAGACATCCTTAGAGAACTTCTAATATTACCATTTTAGAAGTGAACAAGCTGAGGGCCTGAGATGTCAGTCTTCTGATTTCAAGTTCTCCCATCAATAACTCCCTTTACTGCATGCTGGTGGTACATGCCTATAATCCTAGCTACCCAGGAGGCAGAGATTAGGAGGATTGTGGTTGAAACAGGACCAAGAAGTAGTTCAAAAAACAAATATCCAATACAAATAAGGGCTGATAGAGTGTCTCACTTGGTAGAGTGCCTTAATAACAAAAATGAGGTCCTGAGTTCAAACCCCAGTATGGCAAAAAATATCTCTTTGGTGTCTGTTTCTGGTTATGTAACCTGATTCTCTCACGAGGATACTGTCCTCTGAAAAAAGGCCAAAACCCAGAAGAAACAGAGCTCTTAATAAATGCTTCTTGTTTTCTTATTCATTAGAAACTGGTGTTACTGGTTAGGCCATCACTCAAGCCTGTAATTCTAGTTACTTGGAGGCATGAGAAATGGAGAATTATGAGTTTTGACCAGCAAACACATAAAAAAGTTCACCAGACCCCTTCTCAGCCAATTGTTGTGTTTGGTGGCACATGCCTGTCAGCCTAGCTATGGTGGGAAGCATAAAATAGGAGCATCACAGTCCAGTCCAGTCCAGGCAAAAAAGTGAGATGTATTTCAAAAATAACTAGAGGTAAAATGGTTGGCAGTGTAGCTTAAATGGTAGAGCACCTGCCTTGTACTATGAAGCCCTGAGTACATCCCTATTACTGCCAAGAATGAAAGAATGTATGAAGGAATGGTGGAGTTAGTTTCTCAAAAAAAGCCCTTTGGGAAAAAAATTTATTCAAGCTTTCTCAATCACAAGTATTTCATGAAGTATTATTGAATTTTTATTAATACTTCATGAACTATTATTATTGAATATTATTCATTATTATTAGTAAGTAATCCAAGAATAAAACTGACAATTATTCATGGTTTGTATGGAGGAATACATACTAAATTCTGCAAAGACAGACAAACAACAAAGAACTAAAAAGAATAGATATTAATGAAAGTTTTGATATGTAGTCACCATCAAAATATAATCAATTTACTAATAAATGAAGTTATCACCCATATAATATTATG
The DNA here is from genome assembly GCF_047511655.1 of Castor canadensis. Classification (NCBI taxonomy): domain Eukaryota; kingdom Metazoa; phylum Chordata; class Mammalia; order Rodentia; family Castoridae; genus Castor; species Castor canadensis. The sequence continues at coordinate 49,169,102 of NC_133400.1, read as the reverse complement.
AAAATGAATGTTATCTACTTTATTTTAATGAATACAATTAGATTACAATAACACCTACAATTGAAGATGATTTTCAATTAAAAACATTTTTTTGAGACAGGGTTTCACTAAGTTGCCTATGCTGGACTTAAACTTCCAATCTTCCCACCTCAGTATGTGAGTGGCTGGGATTACAGGCACCATCTACCCCATCTAGATTCATTTGTAATATACTTTTAACTAATACATACAAACAGAGAAGCTATATCATTAAAAATGGTTTAACAAGCAGATAAATAAAGCATATGTAAACATTTAGGCAGTCATATTTTATGTAGAGCAATATTTTAGTAAATAGTGGTATGAATCTAGGTTCATCTGGAACCCCAGAACTCAGTAATGAATAGGTGGAAGGTGCAAGTGTTTGTGATCAAATTGAGCCCATAGCAAGGCATCATCCCCCAACCAAAAAACCAAACCAAACAAAAAAAAAATGGCATAGTGGAGAGTAAAGTAATAAATGTAAAGGAATTGCATTATGGTGCTCATTTGTATTTTTCTGAATATTATCCACCATGTAGTAGATATTAATCTTATTACACAGAGAGTTGAATTAATATAACCACATGTAAATCAGAAAAAACACTTTAAAACTGTTAAAAAGGATTATGAATATTTCTATATTTATCCTCAAAAGCTAGCTAATAAGCATCTTCAACTTATAGGAACATATCACACTTAAAGTCTGAAAAAATTACAGCTAAAATTCAACTAAAACAATGAAAAAGTGATGGGTGAGGTTTCATAAAATATAACCTGAGGGCCTTATAATTGATAAGTATGAACTCTGTCCTTGAGCTACACCTCCAGCCTAAAACAATTCTTTTAAATACTGAAAATCTGAAAGACTTCAAGACATTGTTTTAGATAAATGTGGAATTAGAGATGTGGATACTGACATTTTATTCTTAGAAAATCCTTTCTTTTGATTCTTGTGTTTAAAAGCTTTTAGAGACTCTTAATAATTATGCATTCTGTTTTAGAAAGAAAATTATTGGGCTGGAGGGATAGCTGTAGTGGTAGAGTGCCTGTCTAGCAAATGTTAGATAGACCTTGAGGTCCAAACCTAGTAGTGCCTAAAAAGGAAAAAATATTATTGAAAAGGTAAAAAGTAGCTTTTACTTGAAGCTTACTTTTGATATAAGTTATGATACATGATTTTAAAAATCCATATATTTTATAACTCAGAATGAAATAGGAAACAGATAATTCTGTTACATCAGCCTTCTTTCTTAGCATGTTTGTTAGAAGAATCATTTCTAAAATGTGTTTCTAAAATGTTCATATTCAAAACTGTCAAGTGTCAGTATAAAAAAATACAATCAAATGTGAATTTTCTGAGAGACTGATTTTATGGATGATACCCTCTTCTACCCTTATTTTTCTCCCTAGTCCATCAATGCAAGCATTTGCTGAAACAAACTTCAGTTTTCTTTGCTCTGAATAGATTTCACTCTATGCTTTTTGTGTGTTAATTTAAAAATTGTCAGTTCTCTTTAACATTCTGTCCTAGACCATCTCTTTTTTCTTGAGAATGTCTCCGTACTCTGCATCTCTTTCATTCTTGTATTTTCTTCCTGCATTTTTATATTTTCTTCACTCCTTCCAATTGCTCTCAGCTTATGTTTAAGGAAAATAATCCCCAAATTCCTTTCTCTAGAAAATGTCCCTTTTTATAATTAAGTTTTCTCCCTCTTCCCTTCCTATTTCTCTTTACACCTATTTTTAAATGAAAATCCCAAAACCCATGAATAATTTTGATCAGTGTAAATTGAAATACTAAAGTAGAAATATGAGTGAAGGGAGATTGTTATAGATGAAATATCTTGGCATATAGTGCTAGTATTTTTATACCATCTAGGGTTTTCTCTGGTTCTGTTGAATCTAACACTCTCAAGAAGTCTCTGATTTCATTATTTGTATGCCCTTTAAGACTCAATATGAGGAGAGAAAATGGAACTGAACATGGGGAATACATTGCCTTCATGTAGCAGATGACGAAACAATTCATGAGAGAGTAAACAATCTGTTCAAAGTCACATACCTATTAAATGTCTAAGCCAAAATTGAAATTATGTTCAGTATTTCTAGTTCAATATTTCTCCTCATTATTCAAAGCTGTTTTAACTATACTACTAAATTTAGGGTCAGGCAGGAAATCTAAATTTTTCATTAAATTTTAAAACCTGTTTATTAAAAAAGTTTCTTTCCTTACCCAGCATGGTCAGAGAAGAGTTAACATCAACTGTAGATACAAGATATGAGGACTTGATACTTGTCTGGGTAGCTGAGGCTGAAAAATACATGTGTCAAGTCTGAACAACACTGGTAACTGATCACTGGTCACTGGACACTTGCTGTGATTCAAATTTGTTTACTGACAACTCCATGGAAACCCCAAGATTCTACCAGGTGGCAAGAGGCTTGGTGGGAGAATGATGTCATAAGGTAGGCAGTTTAAAGGTATGAAGTAGCCAATAGCAAGAACAGATTCCCAACCACAAAGCAGGATTGGTTGGAGCTAATAACAGTACTGTTGTAATAGCTCTGAGGAGGTGAAATCCTGAAAGGAAGACATGATAGTCCATCTTTCCCATTTTAGGGAAATCATCTCAATGTTTTTATAAATATTTATTAATGACAGTATTCACAATTTTATATTTTACATTCTAACAGATATTATAATCATGTACTACATATATAGTTGACATCCTTGGGGAGGAAGGAAAGACACATTGAGGTTCAGAAATTATAGTTGTTCTGAAACCATTTCTATTGATCTGACTAGTGAACTTACTGGAGAAGTTAAGGATTAAGGAGCTCTTTGTGTAACTTGGTTGAAGAGTAAGAGGAAGTTCATTGAGTACATTCATCACTTGTAGAAGTGATGTGATCTCAGGTTCTTTTAGTTTTTTCTTTTCTGGCCCTTTCTGGGCCTGGGCCAGGTTGGATGCGCATCCTTTCTCTTCTCTCCCTTTGTCTCCTTCATTGTAAGAATTGTTTCTTGGACAAGCCTTGATTTTGCAGTCTTACTGGTATGGATGCTACTTCCTGTGAATTTTCAGAAGCAGTCATTTTTTTTTCATACCCACAATGCTTTGAGAAATGGTCTCTACCCATTAGAAGCAAACATCAGAGAGGCGCAATATCCAGCTGACTTTACAACTCTTGGGTATTTTGGTCATAATACTTTTGCACATAATATGCTACCCCTAGCTCCTTGGGCCATGTAGACATCCCACTCTCTATTTCCTTCATCCATGAGAGAAGCATTAAGTTAGTTTCTCTCTTGTGAAACTATTGTGGCAGTTACTGTAGTTTCTTCCCCCTTGCCAACAGCCAGTATAGAATCTTGGGCCTCTTTCATTCTCTGTCTGCCATGCTTGGGTGCAAGGTCAGGAAAAACAGAGAGATGAATAATTAGAGAAAAAAGGAGACAGTGGAGCACCATAAAAGTAAGAAAAAAGAGATTCATGAATATTTGGTTTTCTTTTTTTTTTCATTTTTCTTTTATTATTGATATGTGCATACAAGGCTTGGTTCATTTCTCCCCCTTGCCCCCACCCCCTCCCTTACAACCCACTCCAACCCCTCCCTCTCCCCTCCACCCCCTCAATACCCAGCAGAAACTATTTTGCCCTTATTTCTAATTTTGTTGTAGAGAGAGTATAAGCAATAATAGGAAGGAACAAGGGGTTTTGCTGGTTGAGATAAGGATAGCTATACAGGGCATTGACTCACATTGATTTCCTGTGTGTGGGTGTTACCTTCTAGGTTAATTCTTTTTGATCGAACCTTTTCTCTAGTACCTGTTCCCCTTTTCCTATTGGCCTCAGTTGCTTTAAGGTATCTGCTTTAGTTTCTCTGCATTAAGGGCAACAAATGCTAGCTAGTTTTTTAGGTGTCTTACCTATCCTCACCCCTCCCTTGTGTGCTCTCGCTTTTATCATGTGCTCATAGTCCAATCCCCTAGTTGTGTTTGCCCTTGATCTAATATCCACATGGTTTTTTGAGCCAGGCTAACCTCACTCAGAATGATGTTCTCCAATTCCATCCATTTACCAGCGAATGATAACATTTCGTTCTTCTTCATGGCTGCATAAAATTCCACTGTGTATAGATACCACATTTTCTTAATCCATTCATCAGTGCTGGGGCATCTTGGCTGTTTCCATAACTTGGCTATTGTGAATAGTGCCGCAATAAACATGGATGTGCAGGTGCCTCTGGAGTAACAGTCTTTTGGGTATATCCCCAAGAGTGGTATTGCTGGATCAAATGGTAGATCGATGTCCAGCTTTTTTAGTAGCGTCCAAATTTTTTTCCAGAGTGGTTGTACTAGTCTACATTCCCACCAACAGTGTAAGAGGGTTCCTTTTTCCCTGCATCCTCGCGAACACCTGTTGTTGGTGGTGTTGCTGATGATAGCTATTCTAACAGGGGTGAGGTGGAAACTTAGCATGGTTTTAATTTGCATTTCCTTTATTGCTAGAGATGGTGAGCATTTTTTCATGTGTTTTCTGGCCATTTGAATTTCTTCTTTTGAGAAAGTTCTGTTTAGTTCACATGCCCATTTCTTTATTGGTTCATTAGTTTTGGGAGAATTTAGTTTTTTAAGTTCCCTGTATATTCTGGTTATCAGTCCTTTGTCTGATGTATAATTGGCAAATATTTTCTCCCACTCTGTGGGTGTTCTCTTCAGTTTAGAGACCATTTCTTTTGATGAACAGAAGCTTTTTAGTTTTATGAGGTCCCATTTATCTATGCTATCTCTTAGTTGCTGTGCTGCTGGGGTTTCATTGAGAAAGTTCTTACCTATACCTACTAACTCCAGAGTATTTCCTACTCTTTCTTGTATCAACTTAAGAGTTTGGGGTCTGATATTAAGATCCTTGATCCATTTTGAGTTAATCTTGGTATAGGGTGATATACATGGATCTAGTTTCAGTTTTTTGCAGACTGCTAACCAGTTTTCCCAGCAGTTTTTGTTGAAGAGGCTGCTATTTCTCCATCGTATATTTTTAGCTCCTTTGTCAAAGATAAGTTGCTCATAGTTGTGTGGCTTCATATCTGGATCCTCTATTCTGTTCCACTGGTCTTCATGTCTGTTTTTGTGCCAGTACCATGCTGTTTTTATTGTTATTGCTTTGTAATACAGTTTGAAGTCAGGTATTGTGATACCTCCTGCATTGTTCTTTTGACTGAGTATTGCCTTGGCTATTCGTGGCCTCTTGTGTTTCCATATAAATTTCACAGTAGATTTTTCAATCTCTTTAATGAATGTCATTGGAATTTTGATGGGAATTGCATTAAACATGTAGATTACTTTGGGGAGTATCAACATTTTTACTATGTTGATTCTACCAATCTATGAGCATGGGAGATCTCTCCACTTTCTATAGTCTTCCTCAATCTCTTCAGAAGTGTATAGTTTTCCTTGTAGAGGTCTTTCACATCTTTTGTTAGGTTTACACCTAGGTATTTGATTTTTTTTGAGGCTATTGTAAATGGAATTGTTTTCATACATTCTTTTTCCGTTTGCTCATTGTTAGTGTATAGAAATGCTAATGATTTTTCTATGTTGATTTTATATCCTGCTATCTTGCTATAGTTATTGATGATATCTAGAAGCTTCTGAATAGAGTTTTTTGGGTCTTTAAGGTATAGGATCATGTCGTCTGCAAATAGGGATATTTTGACAGTTTCTTTACCTATTTGTTTTCCTTTTATTCCTTCTTCTTGCCTAATTGCTCTGGCTAGGAATTCCAGTACTTTTTGAATAGGAGTGGAGATCGTGGGCATCCTTGTCTTGTTCCTGATTTTAGAGAGAATGGTTTCAGTTTTTCTCCATTAAGTATAATTCTGGCTGTGGATTGGTCAAATATAGCTTTTATAATGTTGAGGAACTTTCCTTCTATTCCTAGTTTTCTTAGAGCTTTTATCATGAAATGATGTTGGATCTTATCAAAGGCTTTTCCTGCATCTATTGAGATGATCAAGTGGTTTTTGTCTTTGCTTCTGTTAATGTGGTTTATTACGTTTATTGATTTTCGTATGTTGAACCACCCCTGCATCCCTGGGATGAAGCCTACCTGATTGTGGTGAATAATCTTTTTGATGTGTTGCTGAATTCGTTTTGCCATTTTTTTGTTGAGGATTTTTGCATCAATGTTCATTAAGGAGATTGGCCTATAGTTCTCCTTTTTGGAGGTGTCTTTGCCTGGTTTTGGGATAAGTGTAATACTGGCTTCATAAAATGTGTTTGGCAGTTTTCCTTCCCTTTCTATTTCATGGAACAGTTTAAGGAGGGTTGGTATCAGTTCTTCTTTAAAGGTCTGATAGAATTCAGCAGAGAATCCATCAGGTCCTGGACTTTTCTTTTTGGGGAGACTCTTGATTGCTGCTTCAATTTCATTTTGTGTTATAGGTCTATTCAGGTGATTAATTTCCTCTTGGTTCAGTTTTGGATGATCATATGTATCTAGAAATCTGTCCATTTCTTTTAGATTTTCAAATTTATTTGAATATAGGTTCTCAAAGTAGTCTCTGATGATTTCCTGGACTTCCATGGTGTTTGTTGTTATCTCCCCTTTTGCATTCCTAATTCTACTAATTTGGGTTTTTTCTCTCCTCATTTTAGTCAGGTTTGCCAGGGGTCTATTGATCTTGTTTATTTTTTCAAAGAACCAACTTTTTGTTTCATTACTTCTTTGTATGGTTTTTTTGGTTTCTATTTTGTTGATTTCAGCTCTTATTTTTATTATTTCTCTTCTTCTATTTGTTTTGGGATTTGCTTGTTCTTGTTTTTCTAGGAGTTTGAGATGTATCATTAGGTCATTGATTTGGGATCTTTCAATCTTTTTAATATATGCACTCATGGCTATAAACTTTCCTCTCAAGACTGCCTTAGCAGTGTCCCATAGGTTCCAGTAGGTTGTGTTTTCATTTTCATTGACTTCTAGGAACTTTTTAATTTCCTCTTTTATTGCATCGATGATCCATTCTTCATTAAGTAATGAGTTATTTAGTTTCCAGCTGTTTGCATGTTTTTTGTCTTTACTTTTGTTGTTGAGTTCTACTTTTACTGCATTGTGGTCAGATAGTATGCATGGTATTATTTCTATTTTCTTATATTTGCTGAGGCTTGCTTTGTGCCCTAGGATATGATCTATTTTGGAGAAGGTTCCATGGGCTGCTGAGAAGAATGTATATTGCGTAGAGGTTGGATGAAATGTTCTGTAGACATCTACTAGGTCCACTTGATCTATTGCATATTTTAGATCTTGGATTTCTTTATTGAGTTTTTGTTTGGATGACCTATCTATTGATGATAATGGAGTGTTAAAGCCTCCCACAACCACTGTGTTCGCGTTTATATATGCTTTTAGGTCTTTCAGGGTATGTTTGATGAAACTGGGTGTGTTGACATTGGGTGTGTACAGATTGATGATTATTATTTCCTTTTGGTCTATTTCCCCTTTTATTAGTATTGAATGTCCTTCTTTGTCTCGTTTGATCAATGTAGGTTTGAAGTCTACTTTGTCAGAGATAAGTATTGCTACTCCTGCTTGTTTTCGGGGGCCATTGGCTTGGTAAATCTTCTTCCAGCCTTTCATCCTAAGCATGCTTATTTCTGTTGGTGAGATGAGTCTCCTGTAAGCAACAAATTGTTGGATCTTCTTTTTTAATCCATTTTGTCAAACAGTGTCTTTTGATGGGTGAATTAAGTCCATTAACATTAAGTGTTAGTACTGATAGGTATGTGGTGATTCCTGCCATTTAGTTATCTTAGTTGTTTGAAGGTTTGATTGTGTGTACCTAACTTGATGTTACTCTCTACTGTCTTGCTTTTTCTTTTCCTGTGGTTTGGTGCTGCCTGCCTTTTCATGGTTAAGTTGGGTGTCACTTTCTGTGTGCAGGATCCCTTGCAGAATCTTTTGTAATGGTGGCTTTGTGGTCACATATTGTTTTAGTTTCTGCTTATCATGGAAGACTTTTATTGCTCCATCTATTTTGAATGATAGCTTTGCTGGGTAGAGTATCCTGGGGTTGAAGTTATTTTCATTCAATGCCCAGAAGATCTCACCCCACGCTCTTCTTGCTTTTAATGTTTCTGTTGAGAAGTCTGCTGTTATTTTGATGGGTTTACCTTTGTATGTTACTTGTTTTTTCTCTCTTACAGCCTTCAATATTCTTTCCTTAGTTTCTGAACTTGTTGCTTTAATGATAAGATGTCATGGAGTAGTTCTATTTTGATCTGGTCTGTTTGGTGTCCTGGAGGCCTCTTGCATCTGTATGGGAATATCTTTCTCAAGATTTGGGAAATTTTCCGTTATTATTTTGTTGAATATATTACGCATTCCCTTCACTTGCACCTCTTCTCCTTCTTCGATGCCCATGATTCTCAAGTTTGGTCTTTTGATGGAGTCAGTGAGTTCTTGCATTTTCTTTTCACAGGTCTTGAGTTGTTTAATTAATAGTTCTTCAGTTTTTCCTTTAATTACCATTTCATTTTCAAGTTCTGAGATTCTGTCTTCTGTTTGTTCTATTCTGCTGGATTGGCCTTCCATTTTGTTTTGCAGTTCTGTTTCGTTCTTTTTTCTGAGGTTTTCCATATCCTGGCTCTTTTCTTCTTTATTGTTGTCTATTTTTGTCCTGAGTTCATTTATCCATTTATTCATTGTGTTCTCTCTTTCACTTTGGTGTTTATTCTGTGCTTCTATGGTTTCCTTTATTTCTTCTTTTGCTTTTTCAAATTCTCTATTTTTATTGTCTTGGTATTTCTTGAGTGTCTCCTGTACATTTTGGTTGACCCTATCCAGTATCACCTCTATAAAATTCTCATTGAGTACTTGTAGTATATCTTCTTTTAAATTATTCTTGTGGGCTTCATTGGGTCCTTTGGCATAGTTTATCTTCATTTTGTTGGAGTCTGGATCTGAGTTTCTGTTCTCTTCATTCCCCTCTGGTTCCTGTACTAATTTTTTGCTGTGGGGAAACTGGTTTCCCTGTTTTTTCTGTCTTCCTGTCATTGTCCTTGGTGTTGTTACTGTCCCTGTACTGTATGTAATTAAGTATTTTCTAGCTTGTAATAATAACAATGGTAATGTTGAGAATGGAAAAGTGAGCTGAGAAAGAAAGCAAGAAGTTAAAGAAAAGGGGAAAACAAATATACAGACAATAGGGAGAAAGCAGAACAAGGTATCAGACAAGAGAGTTTCAAAGGTATAAACAGGGAGTGTTAGTGTACTAATCAACAGTAAGCTGAACCGACAATAGAGAGACAGAGAGAGGATTGAAAATCAAAGATAAAAAAATAAAAAATAAGTATATGAAAGTAATATCTATATATAAAAATGAATTAAAATAAAATGGAAAACAGAAAATTAAAAAAAAAAACCAAAAAACTTCCAAGTTCATATGCAATGCAATTTCAGTCTTAATAATTTGGATGTCCGCCTCAATCTCCAGTCCTGGAGTTGGTGCCTCAGATGTTGTTCTGTAGTTGTCTCATCAAAGGGGATGCATAAAGTAGAACAAAACTACACTCACACACACACACAGAAGAAAAAAAAAAAGCCCCACCAAGTGTCCCCAGTTCAAATGCAATACAGTTTCAGTAAGTTTTTCGGCTTGCAGGTGTAATTCGGTTGTTCTCTCATCAAAGGTAGGGAGAAAAAGAAAAAAAAAAGCGTCTGGAGGCAGTTCTGAGAGTGGTATCTGCAACTGTGGCTTGCCTGCCTGCTGCTCTCAGCCTGTAGCTGGCGGCGTTATTTATGCAGAACTCTGGGGTGAGCTAGCACTCACCTGGTCCCACAGGCTTTGTTTGCTCAGAGTTCTCCTGTGCGGCAGCCTCTGCCACAGGCTTTCCCCTTTCCAAGCACTGGGAAAGGTGCCACTGCCCAGCGTTGTCAGGCCTGCGTGTTTATTTACAGTTCACGTGGGAAGTGGGTCTTCCCTGCTCCTGGTTGCTGGGCGCGCCCCGCTCCCGCCAGAGCCTCTCCGGCCCGCCCGGCTTGTTTATTTACAGTCCTGGGAAGGATTCCCTTCCCCCAATCTTCAGCGCTCAGGGCGCCCCACCCTTTTTCCAGCGTGTCTTAACTGTTCTTATTGCTTAGTACTCAGTTTCTCTTTTTTTCCCGGGTGGAGGTCAGTCTGTCCAGGGGGCTATGCTGCTCTGGCCCAGGCTTGTCTGTGGGGCTACCGCGGTACCATGAAGCTCACCTGGTCCGTGTCTTCCCAAGCCGTATGGGCGCCGGCCACTGGTGGCCCCGGGGGCCCTCCTGGTTTCTCCGTTTAACGTGAAGTGGAGATTCTCTGCACCGGCTGGAGATGTGGAGGGGTCAAAGTTTTGCCTTTTCTCAGTGATTATGCCTGCAAACTGTGTCTCCAGCGTCTCTCCAAGATTTCACTATAGGAGGGTCGCTTTCTGCTTCCTACCTCTAGCCGCCATCTTGGAATTCTGGGGAGACTCTTGATTGCTGCTTCAATTTCATTTGGTGTTATAGGTCTATTCAGGTGATTAATTTCCTCTTGGTTCAGTTTTGGATGACCATATGTATCTAGAAATCTGTCCATTTCTTTTAGATTTTCAAATTTATTTGAATATAGGCTCTCAAAGTAGTCTCTGATGATTTCCTGGACTTCCATGGTGTTTGTTGTTCTCTTCCCTTTGCATTCCTGATTCTACTAATTTGGGCTTTTTCTCTCCTCATTTCAGTCAGGTTTGCCAGGAGTCTATCAATCTTGTTTATTTTTTCAAAGAACCAACTTTTTGTTTCATTACTTCTTTGTATGGTTTTTTTGGTTTCTATTTCGTTGATTTCAGCTCTTATTTTTATTATTTCTCTTCTTCTATTTGTTTTGGGATTTGCTTGTTCTTGTTTTTCTAGGAGTTTGAGATGTATCATTAGGTCATTGATTTGGGATCTTTCAATCTTTTTAATATATGCACTCATGGCTATAAACTTTACTCTCAGGACTGCCTTAGCTGTGTCCCATAGGTTCCAGTAGGTTGTGTTTTCATTTTCATTGACTTCCAGGAACTTTTTAATTTCCTCTTTTATTTCATTGATGATCCATTCTTCATTAAGTAATGAGTTATTTAGTTTCCAGCTGTTTGCATGTTTTTTGTCTTTACTTTTGTTGTTGAGTTCTACTTTTACTGCATTGTGATCAGATAGTATGCATGGTATTATTTCTATTTCCTTATATTTGCTGAGGCTTGCTTTGTGCCCTAGGATATGATCTTTTTTGGAGAAGGCTTCGTGGGCTGCTGAGAAGTATGTATATTGTGTAGACATTGTATGAAATGTTCTGTAGACATCTACTAGGTCCATTTGATCTATTGCATATTTTAGATCTTGGATTTCTTTATTGATTTCTTGTTTGGATGACCTATCTCTTGATGATAATGGGGTGTTCAAGTCTCCCACAATCACTGTGTTGGCGTTTATATATGCTTTTAGGTCTTTCAGGGTATGTTTGATGAAATTGGGTGCGTTGACATTGGGTGCATACCATTGATGATTATTATTTCCTTTTGGTCTATTTCCCCTTTTATTAGTATTGAATGTCCTTCTTTGTCTCGTTTGATCAATGTAGGTTTGAAGTCTACTTTGTCAGAGATAAGTATTGCTACTCCTGCTTGTTTTCGGGGGCCATTGGCTTGGTAAATCTTCTTCCAGCCTTTCATCCTAAGCATGCTTATTTCTGTTGGTGAGATGAGTCTCCTGTAAGCAACAAATTGTTGGATCTTCTTTTTTAATCCATTTTGTCAAACAGTGTCTTTTTTTGGGTGAATTAAGTCCATTAACATTAAGCGTTAGTACTGATAGGTATGTGGTGATTCCTGTCATTTAGTTGTCTTAGTTGTTTGAAGGTTTAATTGTGTGTATCTAAGTTGGGGTTACTGTCTTGCTTTTTCTTTTCCTGTGGTTTGGTGCTGCCTGTTTTTTCATGGCTAAGTTGGGTTTCACTTTCTGTGTGCAGAATCCCTTGCAGAATCTTTTGTAATGGTGGCTTTGTGGTCACATATTGTTTTAGTTTCTGCTTATCATGGAAGACTTTTATTGCTCCATCTATTTTGAATGATAGCTTTGCTGGGTAGAGTATCCTGGGTTTGAAATTATTTTCATTCAATGCCCAGAAGATCTCACCCCACGCTCTTCTTGCTTTTAATGTTTCTGTTGAGAAGTCTGCTGTTATTTTGATGGGTTTACCTTTGTATGTTACTTTTTTTTCTCTCTTACAGCCTTCAATATTCTTTCCTTAGTTTCTGAACTTGTTGTTTTAATGATGAGATGTCGTGGAGTAGTTCTATTTTGATGTGGTCTGTTTGGTGTCCTGGAGGCCTCTTGCATCTGTATGGGAATATCTTTCTCAAGATTTGGGAAATTTTCCGTTATTATTTTGTTGAATATATTACGCATTCCCTTCACTTGCACCTCTTCTCCTTCTTCCATGCCCGTGATTCTCAAGTTTGGTCTTTTGATGGAGTCAGTGAGTTCTTGCATTTTCTTTTCACAGGTCTTGAGCTATTTAATTAATAGTTCTTCAGTTTTTCCTTTAATTACCATTTCATTTTCAAGTTCTGAGATTCTGTCTTCTGTTTGTTCTATTCTGCTGGATTGGCCTTCTGTTTTATTTTGCAGTTCTGTTTCATTCTTTTTTCTGAGGTTTTCCATATCCTGGCAGTTTTCCTCTTTAATGTTGTCTATTTTTGTCCTGGGTTCATTTATCCATTTATTCATTGTGTTCTCTCTTTCACTTTGGTGTTTATACAGTGCTTCTATGGTTTCCTTTATTTCTTCTTTTGCTTTTTCAAATTCTCTATTTTTGTTGTCTTGGAATTTATTGAGTGTCTCCTGTACATTTTGGCTAACCTTATCCAGTATCATCTCTATAAAATTCTCATTGAGTACTTGTAGTATGTCTTCTTTTAAATTGTTCTTGTGGGCTTCATTGGGTCCTTTGGCATAGTTTATCTTCATTTTCTTGAAGTCTGGATCTGAGTTTCTGTTCTCTTCATTCCCCTGTGGTTCCTGTACTAATTTTTTGCTGTGGGGAAACTGGTTTCCCTGTTTTTTCTGTCTTCCCGTCATTGTCTTTGGTGTTGTTACTGTCCCTGTACTGTGTGCAATTGAGTATTTTCTAGCTTGTAATAATAACAATGGTAATATTTAGAATGGAAGGGTGAGCTGAGATGGAAAGCAAGAAGTTAGAGAAAAGGGGAAAACAAATATACAGACAATAGGGAGAAAGCAGAATAAGGTTTCAGATAAGAAAGTTTCAAAGGTATAAACAGGGAACGTTAGTGTACTAATCGACAGTAAGCTGAACAGAGTTTAGAGAGACAGAGAGAGGATTGAAAATCAAAGATAAAAAAATAAAAAATAAGTAAATGACGGAAATATCTATATATAAAAATGAATTAAAATAAAATGGAAAATAGAAAATTAAAAAAAAAACCAAAAAACTTCCAAGTTTATATACAATGCAGTTTCTGTCTTAATAATTTGGGTGTCCATCTCAGTCTCCAGTCCTGGAGATGGTGCCTCAGATGATGTTCTGTAGTTGTCTCATCAAAGGGGATGCATAAAGTAGAATAAAACTATACACACATACAAAAAAAAATAGCCCCACCAAGTGTCCCAGGTTCAAATGCAATACAGTTTCAGTAAGTTTTTTGGGTTGCAGGTGTAATTTGGTTGTTCTCTCATCAAAGGTAGGGAGAAAAAGAAAAAAAGAGTCTGGAGACAGTTCTGAGAGTGGTATCTGCAACTTTGGCTTGCCTACCTGCTGCTCTCATCCTGCTGTAGCTGGCAGCCTTATTTATGCAGATCTCTGGGGTGAACTTAGCACTCACCTGGTCCCACAGGCTTTGTTTGCTCAGAGTTCTCCTGTGCGGGAGCCTCTGCTACAGGCTTTCCCCTTTCCAAGCACTGGGAAAGGTGACACTGCCCCCACGTTGCCAGGCCTGCATGTTTATTTACAGTTCATGTGGGAGGTGGGTCTTCCCCCCTCTCCTGTGCAGTTTTCCTCCCACTGCCACTTTCACAAGCTTTCCTGCTCCTGCTTACTTGGTGGTGCTGCTGCTCCTGCCGGCCACCATGTTTATTTACAGTTCATTAGTAGTGTCTATACACTAATAATGAACAAACTGAGAAAGAATGTATTAAAACAATTACATTTACAATAGCCTCAAAAAAATCAAATACCTAGGTGTAAACCTAACAAAGGATGTGAATGACCTCTACAAGGAAAACTATACACTTCTGAAGAAAGAGACTGAGGAAGACTATAGAAAGTGGAAAAGTCTCCCATGCTCATGGATTGGTAGAATCAACACAGCAAAAATGTCTATACTCTCAAAAGTAATCTTCATGTTTAATGCAATTCCCATCAAAATTCCAATGACATTCATTAAAGAGATTGAAAAATCTACCATTAAATTTATATGAAAACACAAGAGGCCATGAAAAGCCAAGGCAATACTCAGTCAAAAGAACAACGCTGGAGGTATCACAATACGCAACTTTAAACTATATTACAAAGCAATAACAATAAAAACAGCATGGTACTGGCACAAAAACAGACATGAAGACCAGTGGAACAGAATAGAGGTCCAAGATATGAAGCCACACAACTATAATCAACTTGTCTTTGACAAAGGCTCTAAAAATAAACGATGGAGAAAGGACAGCCTCTTCAACAAAAACTGCTGGGAAAACTGGTTAGCAGGCAGCAAAAAACTGAAATTAGATCCATGTATATCACCCTATACCAATATTAACTCAAAATGGATCAAGGATCTTAATATCAGACCCCAAACTCTAAAGTTGATACAAGAAAGAGTAGGAAATATTCTCGAATTAATAGGTATAGGTAAGAACTTTCTCAATGAAACCCCAGCAGCACAGCAACTAAGAGATAGCATAGATAATTGAGACTCCATTAAAACTAAAAAGCTTCTGCTCAACAAAAGAAATGGTCTCTAAACTGAAGAGAACACCCACAGAGTGGGAGAAAATATTTGCCAACTATACATCAGACAAAGGACTGATAACCAGAATATATAGGGAACTTAAAAAACTAAATTCTCCCAAAATTAATGAACCAATAAAGAAATGGGCAAAAGAAACAGAACTTTCTCAAAAGAAGAAATTCAAATGACCAAAAAAATATGAAAAAATGCTCACCATCTCTAGCAATAAAGGAAATGCAAATTAAAACCACACTAAGATTCCACCTCACCCCTGTTAGAATAGCCATCATTAGCAACACCACAAACAACAGGTGTTGGTGAGGATGCAGGGAAAAAAGAACCCTCTTACACTGCTGGTGGGAATGTAATCTAGTACAACCACTCTGGAAAAAAATTTGGAGGCTACTTAAAAAGGTAAACATTGATCTACCATATGATCCAGCAGTATCACTCTTGGGGATATACCCAAAAGACTGTGACACAGGTTACTCCAGAGGCACCTGCACACCCATGTTTATTGCAGCACTATTCACAGTAGCCAAGTTATGGAAACAGCCAAGATGCCCCACTACTGACAAATGGATCAAGAAAATGTGGTATCTATAGACAATGGAATTTTATGCAGCCATGAAGAAGAATGAAATGTTATCATTTGCCAGTAAATGGATGGAATTGGAGAGCATCATTCTGAGTGTGGTTAGCCTGGTCCAAAAGACCAAAAATCGTATGTTCTCTCTCATATGCATACATTAGATCAAGGGCAAACACAACACGGGGATTCGACTTTAAGCACGTGATAAAAGGGAGAGCACACAAGGGAGGGGTGAGGATAGGTAAGACACCTCAAAAAATTAGCTAGCATTTGTTTCCCTTAATGCAGAGAAACTAAAGCAGATACCTTAAAAGCAACTGAGGACAATAGGAAAAGCTGACCAGGAACTAGAGAAAAGGTTAGATCAAAAAGAATTAACCTAGAAGGTAATACACACGCACAGGTAATCAATGTGAGTCAACTTCCTGTATAGCTATCCTTATCTCAACTAGCAAAACCCTTTGTTCCTTCCTATTATTGCTTATACTCTCTGTACTACAAAATTAGAGATAAGGGCAAAATAGTTTCTGTCAGTTATTGAGGGGTTGTGGGGGATATGGAGGGGGTGGAGTGGGTGGTAAGGGAGGGTGGGGGCATGGGTGAGAAATGACCCAAGCATTGTATGCACATATGAATAATAAAAAAAGAATGGGTCATGCCTCATTAGCCACTAGATAAGCGTTTTAGAAATTCATGACACAATGCCAACATGTTTGGGTTATCTATGATTAAAGCTAAGAATTGTGGATACAATATATTGGAGAACCTATAACAGTAGTGGCAAGGGCTCAGTTATCCTGGGGGAAGGTGATAATTTGGGGTCTAGTCAACTGAACTTCAGCAACTTGATGCCTGCCCAGAAGATAGCCTGAAGTATAAATTACCATTCTCTCACCACTCATGCATCAGGGCAGAAAAAGGCACTATTCAATTAACCTTCAAACACACAAGGCCAGCATCACTGTTCTACTTTACTAGTGAGGTTCAGCAATGGGTTGGTATCACTTTACATCCACAGGAGCAGGCCTCCTTTTGTGGCTTGAGTTTCTGAACCCCTTGGTGTTTTCATTTGCCCATATGCATTGAAACTGTCTTTCAGATCACAGCTTCTGGAGGTGATGGATCAACAAGAAAGTGCAAGGTTGGGGACCTCCTCCACTGATATTGGTGCATGTCACCTTCTCCAACCACTGCCATCAATTAAAGAGCATGAGAAAAATGGGCATTAGGAGTCCATGCCCACCCTTGGAGACAGCCTTGAGGGCATGAACAGTGAGTCACCTCTTAGGGGCAGAGCACAGGTGCCCAACTATACAGAGGTGCCTGGGTGGGATCGAGAATGTGTGGGGAACACTGCAGGATTACAGGATTGAAAGGGAGTGTATCAAAGATATGGGGCAAGTGGTTTCAGTGTGGCAAAACTAGTAATTTACATTTTAATAGTTATTTCTTAAGACATAACTCACCTAACATGAAATTCAGCATTTTAAAGTTGCAATTCAGTAGTATTTTAGGATTTTCCAAAGATTGTGCAACCATAGCCACTATCTAATCTGTAACACTTTCATTGTCCCCAAAAGAAACTTCTCTGTATTGTGTCAGTCATGTACCTTCCCTCCTTTCTCTGACCACAGACAACTAGAAGCCTCTGTATTTAATTTTTCTGGACATTTCATATAAATCAAGTACAAAATGTGATTTTGGTATCTGGTTTCTTTCACTGAACAGAGTTTTCAAGGTTCATGCATGTCCACGTATGAGAATCCTTCATTCCTTTTCATGACTGTATATTGCACATTTGAATATTTACTTATCAGTTATTGTAGACTGGCTTGTTTCCTCCACATTATTCACCCCACTCACACATAAGAACATATGTTATATCAACAATTTACAAAAGACTAGGAGCCAACAATTGAGGGTTTGGGCTTTGAACTCTAGCAATTAGATTTCAATGGTAATAGAGTCACATGATAGAACTATTAAAAAGATATAAAAGGGCAATTGATAGAAATTAACCCATTTCCCTAAATTTCTCAGCTATTCTTGATCCAGTTCCCTTAAAGAAACTTAATTTTGCCTTTAGTAGATTTTTCTAGAGAAAGTAATTTAAACCCCCAACTATATCACAATTTATTGAATAATCAGTCCCACTGATTTGAAATGGCACCTTATGGTATGCTAAACTACTAAGTGTATTTGTGTTTTTCCTTTCAGAATTTTCCTGGCTTTTTGCCATGCAGAGTTGCCATTTTCTTTTTTCATCTTGGTTTTGATTTTTTTGTTTTGTTTATTGAAACAGGGTCTCACTATGAGTCTCAGGCTGGCTGCAAGTTCCTGATCCTCCTCTCTCAGCTTCTCAAGTAGTGGGATTAAAAGTGTGCACCACCATCCCAACTTGTGAGTGAGTCTTCAAACTTCACAAAACTTCTTTTTATTGCTTTTGTTTTATTTTAGGTATTCAAAAACACAGTGGGTTGTTTTCAGAACTTCTATGTTTCCCATCAGGAGATTTATCCTTTGTGTCTCTTGCTTCTCCCAGCAATATCACAACTGTGCAGAACTGTGTTCTGATAAGTACTACTGTCTGCTCATTTTCAATACTGTAGACATGCTGGACTGCCTAGCCCTTCAGACCCCATCATGAGACCCTTCATGAGATCTTCAGTATGCACTTGGGATTGGTTCTGGGAACTGTCAGATACCAAAATCTGAGGATGCTCAACTCCTTTATATAAAGTTATGTAATATTAGTGTACAACTGGCACACTTCTTCTTGTATCCTTTAACTCATCTCTAGATTACTTACTATTCCAAATGCAGTGCAAATGCTATATAACTAGTTTTATCATATATTGATGAGGGAATAATGATCAAAAATCTGTACATGTTCAGTTCAGACAAAAGTTTTATTCAGAATATTTTTGACCCAAGTTTGGTGGAATCCATAATTGCAGAACCCATGGATGCAGAAAATTAAATGTAATCACTTTGGGGCTGGGCAAAACCCCAGGTAGTTTGCTATTTCTCTCAAACTGGCCCACAGTGCTGACCAGGAGCCACCTGCAGGCAGGATGAATGCATCTTGTGTACCACTGCCCCAATTCAAATGTTGATGCCAGCCTGATGGGGGTTTGTCCATCCTCTTGTTCTAAGGTTTGCTGTGTTCTACATTTATGAGTAAATACTTCTCATGGGTTATGGTTTGGTCTTTTTCCATAAAAGGGATTAGTGAAATTCAAAACCTCACTGCTGCCTCCATGTGTCTGGTGTTTACTTTCATGGTTTTATAGTTCCTTCACAAATATTCTACTAATTGAGCCATACCTATAGCCCTCAGTCACCAAGTATGTGGTGATTTGTTAGAGCAGCCAAAGGAAATTAATATAATCCTGCTGCAACTAAATAGCCATTTGGAAAGTAATGAATGTAAATTTAAAGAAAACAACTCTATTTCACTTGTAAATAACCATTATTAGCTGCTACTTGCACCCTTTAGACACTGCACTATGTCTGAAGCCTTGGAATCAAAATAGGCACTGAAAAATTCATTTGTTATTCCACATTGATTTGTGCAGAGTTCTTCCAGTTTATTGTGCCTGATGAAATCACAGTTGCACAAAGATACAGCATTATTTCAAGGAATGTGTTCTGATCTAATGTTGAAACTATGAACACTCTATTGGCAAAAGATCACACAGTTTCTAACAGATGTCAAGTATTTCAACCTCCATTATTTATAATGTGCTGGTACACCCCAGTGCATTTGTTGGGTTGTCCTTGGGGCAGTGCCTCAGTGCACCTTTTGAATTATAGTCCCAATTGATGTCCTTGCTCTCACACTTTACCCCGAAAGTTTGTCAATAAAGCAGCCATCATGATCATTTCAAAATATAAGTTATGTCCTGACTGTTTTCTGCTCATACCCTCCCATGACTCATTTCTTTAATATGCAAAGCCACCATCCTTACAATGCCCTAAAAGGCCATATCTTATAGCAATGTCAGCAATAAAAAGCATATGAGAAAAACCAAATACGTCTAATTTACACAGCAAACATCATAAAATGAAATGAACTAAGTATACTATTTTTGCAAAACATAAGGATTCAACAAGTCATTCTGCAGTTGTGTCCTCAACTTCATTCAACCAAAACCTGTAACACCAAGCCTTTCACCAAAGATAAAAAAGATAACATTCCCAACCAAACTGGACAAAACAATCAACTTCGCACCAGTTTGGATCTGGAATGTGTCTCATAGGTGTCAATATTAAAGGCTAGGTCCCCCGGTTGGCACTATAAATAGGAACTTTTTAAGAGGTGGTGCCTACAGGGAGGATTTATGTCACGGGAAAGGTCTTTGGCAGGGCAGAGGGGAGAGAGAGAGAGAGAGAGAGAGAGAGAGAGAGAGAAACAGAGAGAGAAACAGAGAGAGAAACAGAGAGAGAAATATATAGAGAGAGTCTCCTCCCTACCCACCTCCTGAACTTGAGGTGAATAGGGTGCTCCACCAAGTGCTACCGACATGATGTGCCACCTGTCACAAGCCCAAAGCAATAGGGGCCACTTAATCATGGACTGAAACTTCTGAAACGGTGAGCCAGAGTAAAACTTTTCTCTTTATAAAGTGGTAATTTCCAGTAGTTGTTACAGTAACAGAAACAGTACTAAATTGATAACTCTGAGACAGGTAAACAAATACATAAAACACCATGAATTGACTAGGGAAGGCAAGATTCAGCACATCATAGGGCACAACTCACATTTCCCATTTTAAATTTCAAGTGAGAAATCTGTTCTTTGTGTAATACACCACTGCGATATACAAGTGAATAACTTAATCTTACTTTTATTTAAGAAAATGTGACAAAAACTTTCTTAAAAATAAGAGATTAGTTAAGAAGCTACAGAAAGAAAATCCAAGGAGATGATGAAACTCTGAACTGAAACAATGAGGAAGGAGAAGAGGAAAGATAAAAGAGATGTTCAATGTGATTCACTTAAAAAATATAAGGGCTGGGGATATAGTTCAAGGGTACAGCATTTCTGGCACACACAAGGCCATGGGTTGGATTTCCAGCATTTTAAAACAAAACAAACATAAATTTCCAATAATGCCATAAAGTCAAAATGTACTGTACTTCAAATAACATAGGTGAAGATAAAAATTTTATCTGACAGAGAAGTATGTTACTAAAGACAAAAATGCTGTAAAATGGTTCATGAAATTTGAGAGTGCACTAAAAAAGCTAATGACTTTAAATGCAGTCCTGTTCATTATCAATTTCATGGTGTATAATGTGAATGCAGATATTAAAGAACACACCATAGCTTTTGTAAGTTATTTTCTAAGGCAAATGCAACAGTCATAAGAGCAATTATGGGCATCAATCCAGAAACAGCTGAAAGAGAATGAATGTGAAGAATGTGAAGTTGGCTCAAAACTGTACAATTTTTAGTAATTATTCCACCTAATGTACTACCAAAGCACAAGATTCTGCTAAATTTTTCATTTCAAATATTAGCCAATCCAGAAAACTTTAAGATCATAAACCCAAATAATATTTCACTATGCATATTCCAAAAAACCTTAATTGGTTAAGGAACTGTGCCCCAAGCTTCAAAGGCTAAATTATTTAAAGTACACTTGGCTAGGATAGCCTTCAACTACACATAAACTATGGCCCCATAAAATGGATGTTGAGAATAGCAGATACCACTCATTTGAAACCTTGTGTACAAAACTGCTTCATGACAGTTTATTAAATTCTACTTGAAACAACACATAATAAGGAGTTATTCTCATTTTCCAGAAGAAAATGAAGACATTCCATTAGATAAGCCTTGCCTCAGAAAAACCCACACCATCCATTCTCTCCACTGTAGCTAATTTAACACCAGTACCATTTGAGGAGAACAGAAAATGTCATTAAAAAACTCTGAAATAAAAATCTCTCATTTTATCTTTCAATGGCCACACTAGCTGCCATTTCTGACATTTGAACATTTACCTCTACATTTAGACACTTACAATTTGGGTTCAAAATCCTGGGTAAAGATAACCAATAAACCTTTTGATTTCTAGTATAAGTTATTCCTTTTAGGACCTCAAATTGACTCCTCACATCCTGCTCTCATGTATTCATTCAAATATTCACTCATTGAAAATTTAGGAAGCATTATTTATAAGGTAACATATTAGGCAAGGTAGTTTTTTTAAGAGAATAAAAGTCAAACCCTAATGCAAGGGGTTTATATTAGCTTGCCAACCAACACTATCAGTTTAAAACAAGTATAATGAAGGTTAATTTAAACTTCCCCTAACAAAAAAAGGGAAATAAATGGGTAGGGCTTTCTTTCAAATTATCAAATACAAATATAATATGTGCCACAAAGATAAAATTTACATATATATGTGTGTGTGTATATGCATATACACATATGTGTATATACACGTATACACACACACACACATATATATGTATATATGTAGCCATACTAAAAGAAAGGAGATGAGGGGAGTAAAACAGAACCTAGCATGCTGATGGCTCATGCCTATAATCCTTGCTACTCAGGAGGCAGAGTTCAGGAGGATCGTGGTTTGAGGCTAGCCAGGACAAATAGTTCCTGAGAATCTATCTCGAAAAAAAAAATCACAAAATACGGTGGTGGAGTATCTCACATTTTAAGCCCTGAGTTCAAGCCCCAGTACTGAAAAAAAAAAACAAAGCAGACTTGGCTGGAGGTGTGGTAAGAGCAGTAGAGCACCTACTTTGCAAGTTCGAACCCCTGAGTTTACAACCCAGGACATAGCATACATAAGGCCCTATGTTTATCTTTAGCACAATAGAAAAAAAAAAGTTTGGGCCAGTCATGGTGGAATACACCTATAATCTAGAAATGTGTGAGGCCTAGAGAAGAGGATCTTGAATTCAGGCTAGCCTGGGTTATAAAAGTGAGATCCTGTCTCAAGATTAAGAAAAGAGAGAAACAAAATTAATTTGATGATCAACATATTTATATAAAATATTATCATTTGAACATTATTAATTTTTTAATACTCAAGTCTTTAAATACTGTCATGTTTTTGTGACTTATGCAGTTCTCAATTTGTAACACCCATGTTTCAAGTGCTCAATAGTCACATGTGCCTGGTGGCCAATGTGTTCAACAGACCTCACACATTAGTCAATAAAATTGATTCAAGTGAAATTTCATATCTGGTATTTCCCAAGGATACAGCATTGGACAACACTTAATAATCGGAGAATAAATGGAATGGAAGCAAGCAATCTTATTTATTAAATTTGTGCACCACCCACAATTTGGCCCTGCTTGTATACATTCCTCACATGATTTGGTATTTGCTTTTAAACATTCAGTTTTATCTGTTAAGAAAAAAGAAAAATAGGTCACTTAACTTTAACTTTCAGAGGAGAAAAAGTGAAAAAATCAATATCGCAATGGCAAATGATACAATTCATAAAAGTTATATATGAATAGTCTGAGCTAATTTCCAAGCTAAACCAGACCTACCTCAAGAAAGCATTGATAAATTTGGATCACCT
Source organism: Castor canadensis (assembly GCF_047511655.1). Classification (NCBI taxonomy): domain Eukaryota; kingdom Metazoa; phylum Chordata; class Mammalia; order Rodentia; family Castoridae; genus Castor; species Castor canadensis. The sequence continues at coordinate 49,145,916 of NC_133400.1, read as the reverse complement.
TGGCACTCAAAGTTAAGAAAGGACATAGTTATCTTGTCTTTAATAACAAAGACAAGGCACTATTAATCTACTTAAACATTTATCATTTTATTCAAAGGTATAGTCTCAGAATCAATCGTTTTAAATGATCATAATTGTCATGTGATTTCACAAAACCTCATAAAGCATTATTTATTTTCACATGATTCATGTACCTTGCCCACATTAGTTTGTATTGGATTTTTGCACATATTAAAGAAGTTAAAAATATTTAGTTTTCCATGTTGTTTATGGTGTTCTGACAAAAAATATTGTGTTGTTATTGCTAATTTTACATAATTTGAGCATATCAATAGTCTTTCTATGTTTCTTCCTTCACATTTACATTTGGTAACCCCTATCCTCAGGTGAAATAATTCTAATTCAATGTACATTTGAGATGTGTAGGGAACAACTGGTCATCCATGACTCCAAATATGGGTGCACAATAGTTTACGCAAGATTAAACCGATCTTCGACTTTTTTTTCAATGTGCTTGTATATATGCCAGCATTTTGCAGGACTTGTTTATCAAAGAGCAAGAACATCTTCTAAAATGTCAACTGCTCCTGGTTTCTGTTTTTACAAAATAACAGTTCAAAATTCATCACTTTACACATTTACTTTAATTGCTAGGTACATTGTCTGCTTTTGCTTCTCTCTGTTCACTTCAACAGTCTCAAAAATCTATGTATAGTCTGTCATTTTCCCATTTCACTGCAATCATTCTGGATGGCTTGAACCTGATCATGAAACCCCTTGAAGCTACTTGAAAGGACCCTGATCTCTATTCATGGGGAGACAGCAATGATATAGGTCTTTCAGAAGAAGCATCATGAGCTGACTTGGGTTTTTCCTGGAATATAACTAATCAAAGACTGATACAAGTTACTGAAATAAAAAGATAACTGAGAAAACTTTTCTTTTTACCTCTTTGGCCAAACTCATAGCAAATTGAACCAATCAGTCCAATCCAGACAATAATTTGTAAATTCATCAGAAACGTAAGATGTGCATCATTATATTGGTAAAATAAGAAAGAAATTCTAATGGCATCAACTTTATGGGGCATTAGTCAGTCATAAAAATAATAAAATAGACCAAGCACCAGGAGCTCACATCTGTAATCCTAGCTACTCAGGAGGGAGAGATAGGGAGAATCATCATTCAAAGTCTAGGCAAATAGTTCACAAGATCTTATCTCAAAAAAAAGGACTGATAGAGTAGCACAAGTGGTAGAGCACCTACCTAACAAGTGTGCTGACCAGAGTTCAAATATCAACACTCCCTCCCAAAAACTAAAGAAAAATAAAGTGTTGCCAATGCAGCCTGTAATCACATCTTCTTGATTGAAGGAGATAAGAGCAGGGCAGTTGGAGGATGGCACTGTAGACAAGCTAGGACAAAAGTTAGGACAAGATCCTATCACAAAAACAAGTCAAATGTTTTGGGGAAGTAAAAACTATGTGGGCAGCAAGGTAGGAAGGTTCATGTCTAAGACCTTCCCAGGGAAAAGCACAGACCTTACCTGAAATACAAACCAAAAGAAGAGGCCTGGGGTGAGGCTCAGATGGTAGAGTGCTTGCCTAGCAGTGTGAGGCCCTGAGGTTCAAGCTCCACTACTGCCTAAAAATAAATAAATAGCAATATGCAGCAACAATACAAGGTTTATAGAGTAATTCTCAATGCAAAGTATATGTTAACCTTGAGAAGAATATAAGATAATATAAAAAAAATAAAGTAATCAAACTGATCTATGCAGATGAAAGAAACTTATATATACAATATAAAGACAATGGGGTTTTTTAAATTCTTACTTTTTTTTAAATGGGACCAGGTTTGAACTCAGGGCTTTGCACTTGCTAAGCAGATACTCTGTGCTTGAGTCACACCTCCAGTGCATTTTGCTCTGCTGATTTTGGAGATGAGGTCTTACACCAGCCCCAAATCACTATCCCCCCACATTGTAGTTTCTCAAGTAGCTGGAACTATAGGCATTCTTCATGAAAGCTATTATATCAGTTTATTTTTTTCCTTGGTAAATTTCTTTTCATAAGAAAAAAAGGTGGTTGAATTCCATGTTAACACTGAATATTTCTTTTTAAAGATCTCCATCATCAAGGGCTTGCATCCCAAGAAGCTATTCATTCCTGCAGCAGAGAGCATTGTCTTAAGGTCTGATCCAAGCACCCCTGGGATTCTGTGCTGCCTCTCTTCAATGCTGGCTTCCCAGAGACAAAAGTGAAGAATAACTTGCACAGTCATCTACTTCACAAAAGGACTTACACCAGAAAATTCTCTAATGTCTTGAGCATATGGTGAACCTACAGATCACTGTGACCTCACCCCAGTGACTGACAAATGCTGAGCATCACAGAAATATGAAATGTAAGCAATTCACTTTTCAAAGACTGTCTAAATGGTTTTATGTGGTAAATCTACAGTCTGTTATTCTAAGCAATTCAAATAACATGCTTCATTCTGAAGCTCTGAAGTAGAGGGTGTGGCACATGAAACACCTAGAAAATGAATGCACCTCTGTGATAAATGGAGTATCTGGGAAATTTCCTTACAAAGTAAATAATACAAATATTTGTCCCACATAAGGACTAATACATGTCTGTCCAGGCTACTATAATGAACACTGCACTGCCTGGAGAAATTTCAAAATGTCATACAGTTCAGAGAATCAAACTAAGAAAAAGCTACTAGGAAAAAAATGTTTCCCAATATTCCGAGGCTACATGGTTGAAGACCATTAAGAGTAGTGTGACATAGTTCTCCTTCTATAGGTCTTGGTAAGCCAAACAACCCTCTGAAACCTGATGAAACTGTGGAATAGTGGCAAATCCAGAAGCAGACAAAACATGACTCTACTGTTAAGAACAGCTGAGAGAATAAAGACAGTGCGAGAAACAGCTGAAGGGCCGATTTCAACTCTTCTGCAAGAAACAGAAAGGGCTGTCACTGGCTAGTGATGTTTATAAAACATCAGGTTTCAAGAAGATGAAGAAGCAACAGAAGGTGACCACAAATCAGAATAAAGACGTTTAAGGACAATGAAGCTGACATAATTAAGAAAAAAGGAACTACAAGGATGGGGAGGCACAGATGCAAGTGATCATGAAGGAAGCAAGCAGCAGATGGTGAAGAGATGGTAACAGAGACTCTCAGACCCCATGGTCACTCCTGAAACTCTCTGGAGCTTGTTCATTTGGGTAGGGGGGGAGTTTGGAAGGGTGCAGTAAAGAAAGATGCCAAAGTCCTTTATCTCACAACCTTCTCAAGCAGCACTACTCTGTGTACCCTCAGAATTGCTTGGAAGCACTCCTCAGCCTAACAACCACAGTCTTGGAATGGCAAGACTTATTCTCAGATGGTTCCTATGTTGACAAAAGGGACTAAGACATTGCCTATTCACAGCATTCCACATAAGGTAACACATTTGGAAGGAATGACAGGGGAAATGCCACTTAGACACTATCCTAATTCTATCTGTCTCATTTTCATAGCCAGAGGTCTATAATAAGTTGTCTACACTGGTCTCCATTTGCTAACCACTTCCTCTCTCCTCAGCCTCCTATAGTTGATTGACACTCTCTAATTGCATGTGAACTGATCCTGTAAAAGAACTCTTTCTGGGTCTTATATTACTAGCTGCTTTCATTCATTCATTTGACTATAATAGGCACTTGAGGAAATTCTTTAGTTTAGCACCAAAGATTTTACACAAACAGCACCTATCAAAATCCACCCTTCTTTATTAATATATCTCTCCCCTTGAACCTTACTAATTTCCTCTCTATGTCTCTGGGTGTTCTCCCTCAGGCAGGTATGATCTTTTGTGCCATATCAGGACATACAAACATTGCTGCCTCAAGGAACTTTAAATTCAGAACAAAGACATAAAACACAACTCCAATATGGTGTAATGTTTTCTATAATGAATGTTGGACATAGGGCAATGAGGACACAGTAATCTCTTGGGGAAAATTCTGAGGCTTCATGGAGATGGAAGGCTTTCAGCAAGAACTGAAGACATATAGGAGATGGACAGGAAGATAAGAGACATTGTTTGTGGCCAAGATCTCCTGGAGAAGAGTAATAGTAACTATTTTCTAATCCTATGTCTAATATATATGCCTGGGTGCCTCCTCCACCATCAAGTTGGAATTCTTGGTTCATGTTATCCCTCCCTACAGAAAAAAGTCTTGAAAAAATGTATCTGTAGGTTTTGTAGTTAAATCTTATTGGTGAGCTAGGGTACTTTATTTTTATAAAGTTCCATCCTATGTATAAATTATCTTATTTTAAAATATTAAAAACAATCTTGAAATATTTATGTTCTCCTGAGATTTAAATAATGAGTTGGAAACAGCAGGAACAAGAGCAGGTAGTCTGGAGAAGCCAAGTTACAGAGAGTTTTATATGCATTCTATGCTGAATGAATATAGATACTGTCTTATAAACTGCAGGAATACTAAAAAAACTGTGGTAGGATAACAAGATGACTAAGCATACATGGCAGGAAAGTAGTGAGGTACAGGATGGGTAGCAAGATAGGTGCTAAGAAGACAGGGATAGAATTAACTGCAAAAGTTCAAGTAAGAGGAGACATATGGCCATATATGGTGGTGCACTCCTGTAATTCCAGCATTTGGGGAGCTTAAGCAAAATTATCAGGAGTTTCATGCCAACCTTGGCTACATAAGATGGTTCTATCTCAAAAAAGAAAAAAAGGACCATGTCAGAATTTATGCAATGGACAAAATGACAAACAAGTAAGTGATTATGGAGGGAGCTACCTGGCCTCTGATACTTACTTGAATGAGAAAGGGTGACAGAAGGAAAGGAACCTAGAATAGCTACCATATTTAAATAAAGGAGTGGAGTTAGGGATGTAGCTCAGTGGCAGAGCACTTGCCTAGTGTACATAGGCCCGAAGTTCAATCTGCAGCATGACAAAAAATCATAGGAAAGGAAATGGAGCTAGGGGAGGAAATGATGCAATTTGTATTAAAAATGTGGAAGTGAAATGCCTGCATGGATTGTAGGGAGGTCACTCACTGGGAACAGAAGACACTTTGATCTGGATCTCAGAAGATATATCAAGGTTAGAGACAGAGACACAAAAGATATCATTATTAGGTGGTACATGAAACTATGAAAAATAGCAGATTTGAAGAGGTATGTACACAGAGAAAGAAAGAAGACAATTGATGGTGCCAAGACTCCCTGGAGCAAAGAGGGATGGCATACACAGACTATACAGAATTTATTCCATGCATACAGAGCAGCAGCTCTCTTCTCTACAGCAGAACTGGGACTCAGAAAGCTTCAAGATTTGCCTGACAGTTTCTTCTGAGATAGGAAGCCAGGACAGAAAAGGAGGTGGGGCTGGCCTTGGAGATATAATAACTAGGAAGATGCAATTGCATTATAGAGCAATGCTGATGGCCCAGCAGATACCAGAAGACCTAATTCATAATGGCACATTTGTAACACTTATCTATCTCACTTGTGTCTATCTTTAGTATAGGGCTATGTAATCTGATGATTTGAAGCTAGGTAATGTGCTTTCTAACAATTAAAATTCTAATAGTTTGTATCTAAAAAGTAAAACAGCAAAACTTTAATGTTTTGTACACCATATTAGCAAAAACAGTTATTTTAAAAAGCTATTATCACAGATCACCACAAAAAACAATCTGGCTTAGAGATTATTTCTAAACCACAGTTATATTTGTCAATATTTCTATTTGAGAAAATTCTGACAATTTTGTAACAATACAACTGTCTTAACTACAATGATTTGCAAACAACTTAAATTAGGTAAACAATATAAAATTGAAAGAAGAAATATGAACTCTGTGGACTACCATTCTAAGTATGAGTACATTTCCTAACATTATTTTCCAAAATTATATTGTATAGTTTTTATATACTACTGATCTCATTATGCTATTTTAGTACAAATTATGCTTTAGAAACAAATTAACAAGATTAAAATTTAGGTATGATTCTGTTTTTACTTTTTGGTTAGCTTATTTTACAATGATATTATACTCCTGCCCAGTTCTAAATACTATTACCTGTATTTTTCCATTTGTATTTTAATAGAATATACTTGAGTATTTATTTTCTTTAAGAAAAATTGCCCATTAACTTGTTTACAGCTACTTCATCTGCCACTTGATCCTAAAGCAAGTTGAAATGACAGATTTTGAAAAATCCTTATACCTAAAATAACAATTGCATTGAAGAAGAAGACTATGAAATTAAAATGCTAATTAATGAATTTTTATGAAAACATTTCATTACCATATATTAGCTGTATGGGGGTCAGGGAAAACATTTGATGTCTCTTTGAGACATCAAAGAGATTACCAATAAATAACCTAACCTAATGGTGTATTTCAAGTTCTTAAAAAAGCAAGGATAAGCCAATCTCAAATTCAATAGGAGAGAAGTATTAATGATCGAACTGAAATTAATGAGATGGAAATTAAAAGAACAATACAAAGAATAAGGAAAACAAAGAGTTGGTTCTTTAAAGGAATAAACAAAATTGACAAAAACTTAGAACATCCAAATTAATAAAATTAGACACAAGAAGATAACATTATCATTGATAACATTAAAATTCAGGAAATCATTAGGGAATGATTTGAAAATGTATTGTCAAATAAGTTTCAAAATCTAGCATAAATGGATAAATTTCTTGATTCATATGACCTATCAAAATTGAACCAAGAAGACACAAATAATGCAAACAGATCAACAGCAAACAATGAGATTTAAATGGTAATTAAAATTATCTTAATGAAGAAAAGTACATGATCAAAAAAATTCACCACTGAGTTGTATCAGACCTTGTAAAGAAGAACTGAGAACTATGCTTAAACTGTGCCACAAAATACAAACAGAAGCAACAAATAAAAACACATTCAATGAAAACAGGGTTAACAGAACTGGATAAGGATACAACAAAAGAAAAAAACTAAAGGCTAAGAACTTCAGTGAACATAATTCTAAATGCCACTAAGAAAATGCTTACAAATAGAATTCAACAGCACATTAAAAAAATCCATACAACCTCAGGTTAAGTTCATTCCAGGGAGTCAAAGATTTCTGAACACATACAAACAAATAAATTTAAACCAGCATATGAATAGAACCAAGAGCAAGAATCACATGATCATCTCAATAGGTCCAGATAAAATCCTTGAAAATATCCAACATCACTTCATGATAACAAATGCACCTGCTCACCCATGTTTATTGCAGCATTATTCACAATATCTATGCTATGGAAACAGCCAACGTGCCCCACTACTGATGAAAGGATTAAGAAAATGTGGTACTTACATATAATGGAATTTTATTCAGCCACAAAGAAGAATGAAATTTTGTCATTTTTAGGTAAATGGATGAAACTGGAGTACATCATCTTAAGAGAAGTTAGCCAGATTCAAAGGGCCAAAAGCCACATATTTTAACTCCTATGTGGAATTTTGACCTAACGCAAATGAAGCAAAATTATGAAACCCATGAAATTCCAAGGGGAGTGTAAAAGAAAGAAGTTAAAGTGAATATGATTGATGCACTCTCTATGCAAGAATGAGTACAGAACTTTTAAACTGTTTGAAAACAACCATAAGAAAGGAACTAAAGTAGAGAGAAGTAACAGAGAGGTAGAGAACCCAACCAGGTGATATTGCATAAATGCATGGAAGTATCATAAGGAAATTCCTTATGTAGCTATCTTAAACAATCAAAATTTAAATTTCCTTTTCTTTTCTTTTGCAAAATTGGAGAACAGAGGGGAGAAACAGGTTCTGACTGTGTGGAGGGGGTTTGATGCCAGTGGGAGGGAGGTAGAAGTGCAGAATGGGAATGAGAGGATGATTATGGTGGAAAAACTGTGTACACATGAGTGCAAATGGAAAAAGGATACCTGTTGAAACAATTTCTCAAATAGCACAATGGGGAGATAAAGGAGAAATGTTGGGGGATGAATTCAAGTATGATATATTTGATATAATATAAAAAATATTTGCCAATACTGCAATGTACCCCTACCCAGAACAGCAATTAAGAATTAACCATAAAGAAACTAGTAACACATCATTTGAATCTTAACATAAGATAAAAACTATATATGATAGACCCATCATCAACACTGTACTAAATGCAGAAAAACTGAAATATTTCCTATAAAGTCAGGAATGCCTCAAGGGTGTCTAGTATCTTCATTCTTATTCAATATGTAGTCTTTGATTTCCTAGCCAGACCAATAGGTCAAGAAAAAAAAAAAGGATACAAACAGAAAAGAAGTCACACCATTCTTGATGGCAGATATAATGAAAAGCCCTAAAGAAGCCTTTGGAAGACCCTTATATCTGATATGCACTTTTATCAAACTCCAAGATAAAAAAATCAATATAAAAAATAGTTTTTTATGTATCATCAGAAAAGTTACTAAAAAAGGATTCTGGAAAGTAATCCCATTCACAAGGGCCTCAACAACTTCATTGGCATAAAATTAACCAAAGATGTTAAAGACCTCTACAGTGAAAATTATCAGCACTAAAGAAGAAAATAAAGAAGACATTAGAAAATGGAAAAACCTGCCATATTCATGGTCAATTGAATAGATGTTGGCAAAATGGTCATAATACTAAAATGATATGCAAGTCCTATTAAATCCCCATCACAATTCAATTAACATCTGTACAGAATTAGGAAAACCAATGCTAAAATTCATATGGAGACACAAAAAACTCTGACTTGCTAAATAAATCTTGATCAAAAAGAGCAATGCTGGTTCTGGGCATGGTTGACTATGCTTGTAATCCCAGCTACTCAGGAGACAGAGATGGAGAGGATAATGGTTCAAGCAAGCCTTTGCAAGAAGTTAGTGAGAGTCCATCTGAATCAAATTTGACATAATGGCTCATATTTGTGATCCCAAATACATGGGAGGTGTAGGTAGGGGGATTGAGGTCTAAGGTTATCCCCAAGTAAAACTGTGAGACCTTGTCCAAAAAATAATAAATGCTAAATGAGAGCTTGATGCATGGCTCAAGTGGTAGAGTTTCTATCTAGCAAGACCAATGCCCTAAGTTCAAACACCAGTGCCACCAAAAATAGAGCAATGCTACAGGGAACACAATTGTGAGTGAAATTATACTCTAGTAACAAAACCAGCATGGTACTGGCCCCAAATCAGTCACAAAGACCAACGTAGTAGAATAGAAGTTCTAGAAATAAGCCAAATCAGATACTTCCACCTTGTTCTTGACAAAGGTGTTGCAAACTTACACTGGCCAAAAGACAGCCTCATTACCACATGGTTCTTGGAAAACTAGATCTCCACATTCTCATACTAAGTAAACAGGCGGACTCCTACATGCTCTTATTTGACATTGTCATTAAAATTGTGATCTAGCAAAACCATGGGAGGTCAATGTCACAAGACAACAGTACAGAGAAGATAGCAGTACAGATGAAAAACGCTGGAAGAAAGCAGAGGACTCATTTTGAATATTTAGCAGTGTATCAGGCAACACATGTTTGTCAGAAAAGTTTCTGAGGCTGAGAAAAAATATTATGTGGCAAGATTACAGGAAACTCTGAATAGTGCTCACACAGTGCCATTATCCAGCCTGGACCAACTCAAACGCAGAATAAACAGAATGTTCTTATCTTAGCAGTGGAGAAAGAGTCCAAGGCTGAGCACTGTACTGAATCACCTATCAAAGCACAAGAACAAGTTGAGTAAGAACCAATCACTTATAATTAACTTAAAAGTATTCCACAATATAATTCCACTGAGAAATGAAAGCATGCATGTTATTTCTTAAAAACCAAATTGTACTTGTGGAGACACAAACTGGCAAAAATCAAACAACACAATGAAGAAGAACACAGGTTTGAGATGAACATAAACTTGTATGAAAGTTTTGAAAAATTGTTAAATTTTCGAAAAAATCCAAAAGTTCATAGAAGAGCCATATAGCATAGAAATATTTTTAAAATAATTAACAAAAATGTCTGTCTGTCGTGAATGCATGCAACCTATGTAGAAAATGGTCTACTTTATCATTTATTAACATAGAATATGCACAAATCTATTCTGAAAAGTTAAAATGGATCAAAATGTATGTGCACACGCAAACACACAATGTTCATGGTGTCATTTGATGACAAGAGAAACTTAAACAAACTTGAAGATTTCAAATTATATCACTGTAGTACTGGAATAATGTGATAACCTCCTCCTATTTCTTCTGTTGTGAGCTCAAGCTTTATAATCACCCTCTAAAGGTTTATAATGCAAAAGCACTTCTATGTGAGTAGTTCATCTCACCAGTATTGCTCATTATGATTAAATTGAGTCTTCACAGTTCTCATGTATTTTCACTCTATGTTACACATTTAGCATGTACTAACTTGTTTTTATAGGCTATTTATGCTACCATTAAGTCAGTCAACAGCAGGCAATAAGTTTTAGGAAAGCAAACCACACATGCAAATTTTGGACTGGCAAAGGTTTGGAATAGCTAACCCTTTACTGTTACTGAAGAGTCAATAGTATATATCAATAATCATGTGAAAGGAAAATGAACAGAAACTTCAAGTAAAAGTCAGTTTCTCAGGTTGGTTTAAAAAGTATGACCCAGACTAGCACTCCAGCCCCTTTGTTGTAAGGAAGGAGCACTCCTGTGGGTTCTGAGAACAGAACACTGCTGAAAGAGGAACAAAATGAAAACCTCAAGCATCTGAAAGCTAAGTTGAATAATGTGTATGAAGAGAACATGCCAGCCAGGAAAGATTCCAAGATGGCGGATAGAGGGAGGAAGCAGAAAGCGAGCCTCCTATAGTGAAATCTGGGAGAGATGCTGGAGACACACTTTGCAGGCATAATCACTGAGAAGAGGCATAACTTTGACCCCTCCACACCTCCAGCCAGCACAGAGAATCTCCACTTCACGTTAAATGGAGAAACCAGGAAGGCCCCCAGGCCGCCAGTCACCGGTGCCCAGATGGCTTGGGAAGACGTGGACCAGGTGAGCTTCATGGTATGCGATACTCCCACAGACAAGCCTGGGCCAGAGCAGCATAGCCCCCTGGACAGACCAATCTCCACCCAGGGAAAAAAGAGAAACTGAGTAATAAGCAATAAGAGCAATAAAGACATGTGGGAAAGAGGGTGGGGTGCCCTGAGTGCCAAAGATTGGGGGAAGGGAATCCTTCCCGGGACTGTAAATAAACAAGCTGGATGGGCCGAAGAGCCTCTGGTGGGAGCAGGGGAGCGCGCCCAGCAACCAGGAGTGGGAAAGCTTGTGAGAGTGGCAGAGGGAGGAAAACTCCACAGGAGAGGAGGGAAGACCCATTTCCCACGTGAACTGTAAACAAACATGGCGGCAGGCAGGAGCAGCAGCACTGCCCAGTAATCAGGAGCAGGAAAGCTTGTGAAAGTGGCAGTGGGAGGAAAACTGCACAGGAGAGGGGGGAAGACCCACCTCCCACATGAACTGTAAATAAACACGCAGGCCTGACAACGAGGGGCCAGTGTCACCTTTCCCAGTGCTTGGAAAGGGGAAAGCCTGTAGAGAGAACTCTGAGCAAACAAAGCCTGTGGGACCAGGTGAGTGCTAAGTTCACCCCAGAGATCTGCATAAATAAGGCTGCCAACTACAACAGGATGAGAGCAGCAGGTAGGCAAGCCAAAGTCGCAGATACCACTCTCAGAACTGTCTCCAGACTCTTTTTTTTTCTTTGACTCCCTACCTTTGATGAGAGAACAACCGAATTACACCTGCAAGCCGAAAAACTTACTGAAACTGTATTGCATTTGAACTTGGGACACTTGGTGGGGCTATTTTTTTTTTGTATGTGTGTGTAGTTTTGTTCTACTTTATGCATCCCCTTTGATGAGACAACTACAGAACAACATCTGAGGCACCAACTCCAGGACTGGAGACTGAGATGGACACCCAAATTATTAAGACTGAAACTGCATTGTATATAAACTTGGAAGTTTTTTCATTTTTTTTTTAATTTTCTATTTTCCATTTTATTTAAATTCATTTTTATATATAGATATTTCTTTCATTTACTTATTTTTTATTTTTTTATCTTTGATTTTCAATCCTCTCTCTGTTTCTCTATTGTCTGTTCAGCTTACTGTCGATTAGTACACTAACGTTCCCTGTTTATACATTTGAAACTTTCTTATCTGAAACCTTGTTCTGCTTTCTCCCTCTTGTCTGTATATTTGTTTTCCCCTTTTCTTTAACCTCTTGCTTTCCATCTCAGCTCACCCTTCCATTCTAAATATTACCATTGTTATTATCACAAGCTAGAAAATACTCAATTGCACACAGTACAGGGACAGTAACAACACCAAAGACAATGACGGGAAGACAGAAAAAACAGGGAAACCAGTTTCCCCACAGCAAAAAATTAGTACAGGAACCACAGGGGAATGAAGAAAACAGAAACTCAGATCCAGACTTCAAGAAAATGAAGATAAACTATGCCAAAGGACCCAATGAAGCCCACAAGAACAATTTAAAAGAAGAAATACTACAAATACTCAATGAGAATTTTATAGAGATGATACTGGATAGGGTAAACCAAAATGTACAGGAGACACTCAATAAATTCCAAGACAACAGAAATAGAGAATTTGAAAAAGCAAAAGAAGAAATAAAGGAAACCATAGAAGCACTGTATAAACACCAAAGTGAAAGAGAGAACACAATGAATAAATGGATAAATGAACTCAGGACAAAAATAGACAACATTAAAGAGGAAAACTGCCAGGATATGGAAAACCTCAGAAAAAAGAATGAAACAGAACTGCAAAATAAAACGGAAGGCCAATCCAGCAGAATAGAACAAACAGAAGACAGAATCTCAGAACTTGAAGATGAAATGGTAATTAAAGGAAAAACCGAAGAACTATTAATTAAACAGCTCAAGACCTGTGAAAAGAAAATGCAAGAACTCACTGACTCCATCAAAAGACCAAACTTGAGAATCATGGGCATCGAAGAAGGAGAAGAGGTGCAAGCGAAGGGAATGCATAATATATTCAACAAAATAATAATGGAAAATTTCCCAAATCTAGAGAAAGCTATTCCAATACAGATGCAAGAGGCCTCCAGGACACCAAACAGACCAGATCAAAATAGAACTACCCCACGACATATCATCATTAAAACAACAAGTTCAGAAACTAAGGAAAGAATATTGAAGGCTGTTAAGAGAGAAAAAACAAGTAACATACAAAGGTAAACCCATCAAAATCACAGCAGACTTCTCAACAGAAACATTAAAAGCAAGAAGAGCGTGGGGTGAGATCTTCCAGGCATTGAATGAAAGTAACTTCAACCCCAGGATACTCTACCCAGCAAAGCTATCATTCAAAATAGATGGAGCAATAAAAGTCTTCCATGATAAGCAGAAACTAAAACAATATGTGACCACAAAGCCACCATTACAAAAGATTCTGCAAGGGATTCTGCATACAGAAAGTGAAACCCAACTTAACCATGAAAAGACAGGCAGCACCAAACCACAGGAAAAGAAAAAGCAAGACAGTAACCCCAACTTAGGTACACACAATCAAACGTTCAAACAACTAAGACAACTAAATGACAGGAATCACCACATACCTATCAGTACTAAGGCTTAATGTTAATGGACTTAATTCACCCATCAAAAGACACCGTTTGACAAAATGGATTAAAAAAGAAGATCCAACAATTTGTTGCTTACAGGAGACTCATCTCACCAACAGAAATAAGCATATGCTTAGGATGAAAGGCTGGAAGAAGATTTACCAAGCCAATGGCCCCCGAAATCAGTCAGGAGTAGCAATACTTTTCTCTGACAAAGTAGACTTCAAACCTACATTGATCAAATGAGATAAAGAAGAACAATTCCACACTAATAAAGGGGAAATAGACCAAAAGGAAATAATAAACATCAATGGTATGCACCCAATGTCAACGCACCCAATTTCATCAAACATACCCTGAAAGACCTAAAAGCATATATAAACGCCAACACAGTGATTGTGGGAGACTTGAACACCCCATTATCATCAATAGATAGGTCATCCAAACAAAAAAATCAATAAAGAAATCCAAGATCTAAAATATGCAATAGATGAAATGTATCTAATAGATGTCTACAGAACATTTCATACAATGTCTACACAATATACATTCTTCTCAGCAGCCCACGGAGCTTTCTCCAAAAAAGATCATATCCTAGGGCACAAAGCAAGCCTCAGCAAATATAAGGAAATAGAAATAATACCATGCATACTATCTGATCACAATGCAGTAAAAGTAGAACTCAACAACAAAAGTAAAGACAAAAAACGTGGAAACACTGGAAACTAAATAACTCATTACTTAATGAAGAATGGATCATCGATGAAATAAAAGAGGAAATTAAAAAGTTCCTGGAAGTCAATGAAAATGAAAACACAACCTACCGGAACCTATGGGACACAGCTAAGGCAGTCTTGAGAGGAAAGTTTATAGCCATGAGTGCATATATTAAAAAGATTGAAAGATCCCAAATCAATGACCTAATGATACATCTCAAACTCCTAGAAAAACAAGAACAAGCAAATCCCAAAACAAATAGAAGAAGAGAAATAATAAAAATAAGAGCTGAAATCAACGAAATAGAAACCAAAAAAACCATACAAAGAATTAATGAAACAAAAAGTTGGTTTTTTGAAAAAATAAACAAGATTGATAGACTCCTGGCAAACCTGACTGAAATGAGGAGAGAAAAAGCCCAAATTAGTAGAATCAGGAATGCAAAGGGAAGAGAACAACAAACACCATGGAAGTCCAGGAAATCATCAGAGACTACTTTGAGAACCTATATTCAAATAAATTTGAAAATCTAAAAGAAATGGACAGATTTCTAGATACATATGGTCATCCAAAACTGAACCAAGAGGAAATTAATCACCTGAATAGACCTATAACACCAAATGAAATTGAAGCAGCAATCAAGAGTCTCCCCAAAAAGAAAAGTCCAGGACCTAATGGATTCTCTGCTGAATTCTATCATACCTTTAAAGAAGAACTGATACCAGCCCTCCTTAAACTGTTCCATGAAATAGAAAGTGAATGAAAACTGCCAAACACATTTTATGAAGCCAGTATTACACTTATCGCAAAACCAGGCAAAGACACCTCCAAAAAGGAGAACTATAGGCCAAACTCCTTAATGAACATTGATACAAAAATCCTCAACAAAATAATGGCAAACCGAATTCAAAAGCACATCAAAAAGATTGTTCACCATGACCAAGTAGGCTTCATCCCAGGAATGCAGGGGTGGTTCAACATATGAAAATCAATCAATGTAACAAATCACATTAACAGAAGCAAAGACAAAAACCACTTGATCATCTCAATAGATGCAGAAAAAGCCTTTGGTAAGATCCAACACCATTTTGTGATAAATGCTCTAAGAAAACTAGAAATAGAAGGAAGGTACCTCAACCTTATAAAAGCTATATATGACAAAACTAGAGCCAGCGTTATACTTAATGGAGAAAAACTGAAACCATTCCCTCCAAAATCAGTAACCAGACAAGGATGCCCACTATCTCCACTCCTATTCAACATAGTGCTGGAATTCCTAGCCAGAGCAATTAGGCAAGAAGAAGGAATAAAAGGAATACAAATAGGTAAAGAAATTGTCAAAATATCCCTATTTGTAGATGACATGAACCTATACCTTAAAGACCCAAAAAACTCTACTCAGAAGCTTCTAGACATCATCAATAGCTATAGCAAGGTAGCAGGATATAAAATCAACATAGAAAAATCATTAGTATTGCTATACACTAATAATGAACAAACTGAGAAAGAACAATTCCATTTACAATCGCCTCAAAAAAAATCAAATTCCTAGGAGTAAACTGAACAAAGGATGTGAATGAACTCTGCATGGAAAACTATAAACTCCTGAAGAAAGAGATCTCCATGAGCATGGGAGATCTCGTCACCTTCTGAAGGAAGGACTGGTAGAATAAACATCATAAAAATGACTATACTACCAAAAGCAATCTACATGTTTAATGCAATTCCCATCAAAATCCCAATGACATTCATCAAAGTGTTGGAAAAACCTACCTTAAAATTCATTTGGAAACACAAGAGACCACGAATAGCCAAGGCAATACTCAGCAAAAAGAACAATGCTGGAGGTATCACAATACCTGACTTCAAACTGTATTACAAAGTATTAGCAATAAAAACAGCATGATACTGGCACAAAAACAGACATGAAAACTAAGGAGAGAATAGATGACCCGGATATGAATCCACATAACTATACCCATCTTATTTTTAACAAAGATGCTAAAAATATATGATGGAGAAAAGACAGCCTCTTCTACAAAAACTGTTGGGAAAACTGGTTAGCAGTCAGCAAAAAACTGAAACTAGGTCCATGTTTATCACCCTGTACTAATATCAACTCAAAATGGATCAAGGACCTTAATATCTGACCCCAAACTCTAAGTTGGTAAAGGAAAGAGTAGGAAATACTTTGGAAGGAATAGGTATAGGCAAGGACTTCCTCAACAGAACCCCAGCAGCTCAGCAACTAAGAGAAAGTATAGACAAATGAGACTTCATAAAACTAAAAAGCTTCTGCTCAACAGAAGCTCTCTAAACTGAAGAGACCACCCACAGAGTGGGAGAAAATATTTACCAGCTACACAACAGGCAAAGGACTGATAACCAGAATATACAGGGAACTAAAAAAACTAAACTCTCCAAAAATTAATAAACCAATAAACAAATGGGCAAGTGAACTAAACAGAACTTTCTCAAAGGAAGAAATTCGGGGAGACTCCAAGATGGTGGCTAGAGGGAGGAAGCAGAAAGTGTGCCTCCTAAAGTAAAACCTTGGAGAGATGCTGGAGACATACCTTACAGGAAAAACCACCAAGAAGAGGCAAAACTTTGACCCCTCCACATCTCCAGCCTGTGCATAGCATCTCCACTTCACATTTAATGGAGAAACCAGGAGGGCTCCTGTGCCACTGCCAGACAGCAGCCCTCAGACAACTTGCAAAGACGCAGACCACAAGGTGAGCTAAGCGGTATGTGGTACTCCCACAGACAATCCTGTGCTGGATCAGCACAGCCTCCTGGTCGACCCCCACCCAGGGAAAAAACAAAAAAGAACTGAATAATAAGCAATAACAACCAAAAAAGACACATAGCAAAGAGGAGGGGTGCCCTGAGCATCAAAGAGGGGGGAGGGGAAATCCCTCACAACAAGCCAGCTGGAGAGGGAGGAGCGGGAAAGCTTGTAAAAGTGGTGGTGGGAGGAAAACTCCGTAGGAGAGGGGGGAAGACCCACCTCCCACATGAGCTGTAAATAAACAAGCTGGCCAGAGAAGGCAGGAGTGGTGGCACACACCCAGCAATCAGGAGCGGGAAAGCTTGTAAAAGCAGCAGTGGGAGGAAAACTCCACAGGAGATGGGGGAAGACCCACTTCCCATGTGAACTGTAAGTAAACACTCAGGTCTGAAAAAGCTGGTGCAGTACCACCTCATCCAGTGTGCTTGGAAAGGGGAAAGCTTGTAGCAGTGCAGTCCCACCCAGGAGAACTTTAAGTAAACAAAGCTTGAGGGGCTAGGTGAGTGTTAAGCTCACTCCTGAGATCTGCATAAATAAACCCTCCAGCAACAGAAGGCTGGCAGCAGCGGGCAGGTGAGCCATAGCCTCAGATAGCCATTCACAGAACTGTCTCCAGACTCTTTTTTTTCTACCTACCTTTGACGAGACAACAACCAAACTATACTGGGTTTTGCTGGTTGAGATAAGGATAGCTATACAAGGCATTGACTCACATTGATTTCCTGTGTGTGTGTGTGTTACCTTCTAGGTTAATTCTTTTTGATCTCACCTATTCTCTAGTTTCTGGTCCCCTTTTCCTATTGGCCTCAGTTGCTTTTAAGGTATCTGCTACAGTTTCTCTGCATTAAGGGCAACAAATGCTAGCTAATTTTTTAGGTGTCTTACCTATCCTCACCCCTCCCTTGTGTTCTCTCGCTTTTATCATGTGCTCAAAGTCCAATCCCATTGTTGTGTTTGCCCTTGATCTAATGTCCACATATGAGGGAGAACATACGATTTTTGGTCTTTTGGGCCAGGCTAACCTCACTCAGAATGATGTTCTCCAATTCCATCCATTTACCAGTGAATGATAACATTTTGTTCTTCTTCATGGCTGCATAAAATTCCATTGTATATAGATACCACATTTTCTTAATCCATTCATCAGTGGTGGGGCATCGTGGCTGTTTCCATAACTTGGCTATTGTGAATAGTGCCGCAATAAACATGGGTGTACAGGTGCCTCTGGAGTAACCTCTGTCACAGTCTTTTGGGTATATCCCCAAGAGTGGTATTGCTGGATCAAATGGTAGATCAATGTTTAGCTTTTTAAGTAGCCTCCAAATTTTTTCCAGAGTGGTTGTGACAGTGACTCTCTTAACTGTGATTGCCTTGTGCAACTTTTTCTTTTTCATATGCACTATGTATGAATATGAAAAATGAGACATGCTGAAACTATTCTAAGAATGGGGGTAAGAAAGATAAAGAAGAAAGATGGACGGAGTCAATTTAACTAAGAGATGTTGAAAGTACTACTTCTGTAAATGTCACAAGGTACCCCAGTACAAAAATAATATGATCATAAAAATGTGTTAAAGATCTTGCTGGGAGAAGAGGCAAGATGGCAGATTGCTGACAGCCTCTGGAACTCAGACCTCTCACATATGTCAAAGGAGGAGAAAACTGAGGGTCCTAGAGTACACATATGAGGTTCAACAGCCAGCTAGTTTGATCCAGAAGGAGACCAGACCTCTGTTTGAATCCAGAAGGAGAAAAGCCATATAGTATGTGAAGAAAGTGCTTGCAGCTTTGCACTCCAGCTGGCCCCAGAGCCAAGGGGCAGCTCCCCTACAGGGGAGAAGAAGCTGAAATCTTCTCCCCATGAACCAACAGAGGAGGTCCATGCCCAAACAAGATGGTGCTCAAAGTGCAACCTGCTGTGGAAAGTTGCTGGATCTGGTGATTAGAAGCAGGGTCCACAGCAGTCCCAGGGAATGTGGTGCAGTCTGGAACCACACACACAACTAGGAACTTGCTGAACATGCAGCAGAGTTTGTAGGGATAACAGCCATGGCAACAGTGAGCTGTGCTTCTGACCCACCCTCAGAGCCTCCCCCAAATGAGGATATCCAACAAAACTGTGTCTGTGCATGACTACCAACTGAATAAATAAGGGAAAAATTAAAAAATTCCTAGTATGTAAGGAAATGAAAATACAACCTTCCAGAACCTGTGGGACATAGCAAAGGCTGTGTGAATGAGTACCTAAATTAAGCAAAAAATAGACAGATCTCAAATAAACAACCTATGATGCATCTGGAGTCTTTAGAAAAGCAAACACAGGCCAAAAACTAAACTAGCAGATAAAAGAAATAATGAACATCAGGACTGAGATCAATCAAACTGACATGAAAAATGTATAAAGAAAGAATAAAACAAAAAATTGTCTCTTTGAAAGATTGACAGGATTGATAAACCCCTAGATACTCTAACTAGATGGAGGAGGGAAAAGACCCAAATTTAAAAAATTAAAGTTAAAATGGGGAACATTACCATGAATACAAATGAAATACAAAGAATCATTAGGGAATACTTTGAAAACTTGCATTAAAATAACCTAGAAAATCTGGAAGAAGTAGGTACATTTCTTGATGAATTTAACAAACCAAAACAGAACCTAGAAGATATTAACTATTTAATAGCTGTGTAACAAGTAATGAAAAAGAAGCAATAATAAAGACCAACTCAACAAAGAGAGTCCATCATCTGAGGGATTTGTGGCTGATTTCTGCCAAGCCTTTAAAGAAGAACTAACACCAACACTCCACACATACACTCCCAGCATTTAAAGAGACCCAAAGACAAAAATCACATGATCACCTCAGTGGATACAGAAAAAGCCTTTGACTAAATTCAGCATCTTTTCATGTATCAACACTGAAGAAACTAGGAATAGAGGAAATCTTTATCAACATAATTAATGTTACATATAACAAAAATGTACCCAACATTAAACTAAACAGAGGAAGACTGAAACCATTTCCACTAACATCAGCACTGAGACCAGTATGTACACTGTCTCCACTCTTACTCAGTATGATTTTGGTATTCCGAGCCAGAGAAATAAGTCAGCAGCAAGAAATAAAAAGGTTTCAACTTGGGAAGAAAGTCAAAATATCCATATTTGCAGATGATTTGATCTTATACTTTAAAGATGTTAAAAAAAACTACACCCAAAAAACCTAAAAAATCATGAACACCATTGGCAAAGCAGCAGAATACACAAATGAATGAACAAAAATCAGTAGCTTTTCCACATATCCACAATTAACAGACTCAGAAATAAATCAGAGAAACAATTCCCTTTAGAATAGCCTTAAAAAACTAGAAATAAATTTAATGAAGTAAATGAAAGACCTTTACAAAGAAAACAATAAATCATTGAAGAAAGAAATCAAATAAGACATCAGAAGATGAAATGATCTCCCATGCTCAAAGATCAACAGAATCAATATTGTGAAAGTAGCCACACTACCAAAAGCAATCTACATGGTCAATGAAATCCCCATCAAAATCCCCATGACATTCATCACAGAGATTGAGAAATCAATCCTAAAATTTATATGGAAACACAAAAGACCTCGAATAGCCAAAGCTATTCTGAGCAAAATGTCCATTGCTGGAGGTATCACAACACCCAAATTCAAACTGGACTACAGACCCATAACAACAAAAACAGCATGCTATTGGCACAAAAAAAGACATAATGACCAGTGGAACAGAATAGATGATGCAGACCTAAATCCACATAGCTATGGCCAACTGATTTTTGACAAAGGAGCCCAACAACATCGAGCAAAGACAGCCTCTTCAACAAATGTTACTGAAAAACAGGATATCTACATGTAGAAGACTCAAATTAGATACCTGTGTTAATATCAACTCACTGAATCAAAGACCTTAATGTAAGGTCTGAAACTTTTAAAAAACTACAGGAAATAGTAGTAAATTTAGTGGAACATGTAGTCATAGGTAATAACTTTCTAAATAGAACACCAGAAGTAGAGCAATAAGACAAAGGATGAATCAATGGGACTGCATCAAACTAAAAAAGGACCTAATCAGTGAAAGAAATAATCACTAGACTTAAGAGACTGCCTACTGAATGGATGAAAGTATTCACTAAGTATTCATCTGATGAGGGACTAATAACCAGAAACTACAGGGAGCTCAAAAACTAAACTTCAAAAAATTCAACCACCCATTGAAGAAAAGGGCACATGGATTGAATAGGGAATTTTCAAAGGAAGGGGAACAAATGGTCAATAAATACATGAATAAGTGCTTATCTTCCCTGGCCATAAACAGTGTAAAATCAAAACTACACTAAGATTTCATCTAATTCCACTTAGATTGACTATCTTCAAGAACACAAACAAAAACAAATGTTGGTGCAGATGTAGGGAAACAGGAACACTTATCTGCTGTTGGTGGGAATATAAATTAGTACAACCATTATGGAAAGTAGTATGGAGAATCCTTGACAAACTAAAAATAGAACTACCATGTAATCCAGTGATAACACTCCTGAGAATATACCTAAAGGAATGTAAGTCAGTAAATGATAGAGACACTTAAACACCAGTACCTACTGCAGCACTGTTCACAATAGCCAAGTAGCCTAAAACTGATGAATGGGTAAAGAAAATGTGATTATATATATATATATATGCTATATTATGTTATATTATATATATAATGCTATATTATATCTATATCTATATCTATATCTATATATCTGCTATATGCAGTGGAGTTTTACCCAGGCAGAAGAAAGGAGGAAATTTTGTCATTTGCAGGTAAATGGATGAAATTGAATGGGATCATATTAAGTGAATTAAAGCATGATCAGAAAGAAAAGTAAAAAGGCTACATATTATCTCTCACATGTGGGAAAGAGGTCCAACAGATAAACACCAAACAAACATGATTATATACATATTTATATATTGAATATGTTTGTAATTGTGTAACTACTCCATGTAATTCAGGGACAAGAGAATGACAGTCAACAATATAAACAGTGCAGTGCATCTATGCAGGTATGTTACATAGCAGTACATACTGAGGAGCTGTTGAATAATAAGGGTTAGGAGGGAAATGGTAAGGGAGAGTAATACAGGGGCTGGAACTGAGCAAAGAACAGGATATTCATAGCTGGGATACATCAAGAAATCCCTTTCAACACTGACTTTGGAATTAAAAATGGATAGGACTGTAAAATAGGTACTGTGGAGAGGAGTACTTGTGAGACGGTGGAGAGGGAATGAAGGATATAAAGGTGAGGGATGAAATCAAATGATGAAACCTTTGTCAACTACTTTAAGAGGGGCAGGAGAGTCCTGAGGGGAGAGAGAAGGTGGAGGTCATCTAACCAATGTACAGTGTAAGGCCTTCCAGAATTATCACAATGAATCCCCCTGTACAATGTATGTATGCTAACAATAATGAAAAATATCTTGCCAAGTGTAGTGGCTCAGGGCTGCTGTCCTAGCTACTAGAATAGCAGACACTGGAAGGATCTCAGGCCAGCTGGCCAAACACCCTCTGAAAACCCATCTCAACCAATTAAAACCTGGGTATGGTGACATAACCTTGTCATTCCAGCAATTCAGGAACCATAAGTGGGGGGAAAAGTGAAACATATTTAAAAATTAATGAATGCAAAATATTGTCTAGACATGGTTCAAGTGGTACAGTGCCTTGCCTGTCAAGAGAAAGGCCATGAATTCAAACACTAATGCTGCATATAAAAATACATCAAATATTGTAATGTAAGACTTAAAATTTGAAATTACAGGAAATTACACAGAAATCATGTGAAAATATTAGTATAGTCTTT
This sequence comes from Castor canadensis, assembly GCF_047511655.1. Lineage (NCBI taxonomy): Eukaryota > Metazoa > Chordata > Mammalia > Rodentia > Castoridae > Castor > Castor canadensis. The sequence goes on along the minus strand of NC_133400.1, from coordinate 49,122,812 downwards.
ATTTTCTCAATAGGACATCATTTGAGAGTAAGTACTGACAAATGGGAATGCATCAAATTGAAAAGCTTCTATACATCAAAACACACAATTGCCAGAATCAAGAGAAAACCCACAGAATGGGAGAAAATGTTTGCGTGCTATTTATAGGACAATGGATTAACAAAGTTTGACATCCACCATATATAAAGACTTCAAAATAAGAAACACCAAAACAACAAATAATGCAACTAATAAATGGGCAAATGAATTGAACAGACAGTTCTCAAAAAAGAAGTACAAACAGCTAATAAATGAAGAAATGTTCAATATTTTATTTGTAAAGAAAGTTCAAATGAAAACAACAGTAAGATTTTATCTCACCCCAGTCAGAATGACTACCATCAAGAAAACAAAGAACAAGTGCTGGCTAGGTTGCAGAAAAAAATGGAAACATTACACACTGTTTCTGGGGAAGGAAGTTAGTTCAGATGTGGATATTGCTACTGGAGTTTCCTCGAGAAACTAAAAATAGTGCTTTCAGACATTCTTAATTACATGCTATGGGCATATTATATCCAAATGAATGTTATTTTTGACAAAAAACACATTGACAGTGCAGTGGAGAAAGACAGCCTTTCTAACAATTGGTGCTTTTACAATTAGAAAACTATTTCCACAAAATAAAATTGGATCCACATTTCAGGCCATATACAAGAATTTCAAAATGGATCACAGATCTAAATATAAGGTTGAAAACATAAAACTTGTAGAAAAAAGAATATGTCCAAAAATTGTGACTCTACATGGGGAAAACTTTTCTTAATAATGACACAAAAACTTAAAATCCATTGTTATAAAAACACATAAACTGGACTTCATCAAAATTTAAAACTTCCACTCTTCAAAAGAAGTAATTATGATGATAAATAGCTTGGTCCAGTAGCTCACATCTGTAATTGCAGGTAGAGGGGGAGGTGACAAGTGGGAGGATTACAGTTTGAGAACAGTTCAGGAGAAACCTTAGTAAGACCCTATCTTATTCAATAACTTCAGTGTGGTAGCATGCCCCTATGATCCTAGCTTTGTAGAAAGAGTGGGTAGGAGCATCACAGGTTAAGGCAAGCCCTGGGGAGAATAGAAGGTCTTATCTGAATACCTAAAGAAAAAAAATCTGGGACATAACTCAAATGATAGAACACCTGCCTATCAAGACTGAGGCTTTGAATTCTAACCCCAATGATTCCCAAAAAGAGGATAAATATGGAGGGTAACTAAAATAAACATACCTTATGCATGAAACTTTCTACTGTGAGAAATCAATATACAAAATAATAATTACTTATAGAAAGGACCAAAGGATACAAATGGACCTGGTGGTGAGGGTCAGTAAAAGAGCACTTGCCTAGCATGGCTAGGATCACAAGCACTGAAAAATAAATAGAAAATGACAGTAAAAATGACAAAAAGAGGAAAACATACAAGCCACAAACTGAGGAAAAAATTCTTAAAAATACAGCAGATAAAGAAATGGCATTTACAATGTATATTTAATCCTTAAAATTTAAAACACAGCAAAGAATTTAAAGGGCAAAAGGATTTGAAAATTCCATTCACCAAAGAATAAATGTGTAAGAACGGAAAGTAAGCACATGAGAAGATATGCACCATTATTTGTAATTAAAACCATATGATATGGACAGTAGACACCCATTAGAACTGTTACAATATTTTGAAAAAATAATAGTAGGTGCTTTGGAAGATAAATTGGAACTGGAGATGTCATGCACTAGAGATGCACGTTGAAAATGATATAAAATTTTGGAGAACGATTTGGCAATTTCTTAATAGGGAACTATAAATTGACAGGAAGAGACATGGATTTGTAATCCATCAAGGTTATGGTGATTAAGTAAGTTTTTAATTCACAGTAAGACTTATCAAATGGCACACTTTATATACACACAGTTTGTAGTATATCAGTAATACCTCACAAAATGTTCTGTTGCACAAGCAAACTCCTAAGAATTAGTTTGAACCTGAGAGTTGAAGGATAAAGCTGGAGAAGGGAGTGGTTTAACCTTAGTTAAAACTACTTTGATATAAAGCATATGTCTGACACAAATCACATTAAACACACCGGTGTACGATGACACACAGTCAAGCAACGTGTGTACATGTAGTACAACATAACTTAAAAGGCCTTATGTTTATGTAATATACTAAGTTTATACACTAATGTAAGTTTTTCAGTTGCAAACAAGACATCTTTATTCTTAATGTAAGGGTACTCAAAATAGCCTAAGGTATTTTCAGAAGACTTAGCTAATTCACCAAGGACTTCCAGAGCTTTTATTTGTTTTCTGAACTATAAAATAGATAATGCTATTTTAAAAAGTTCCCAATATATTCATGACATACTCTAAATAAGCAGAAGTGGTAGTTATACATCTAATCTAAAAATGTATAAGCAAATGAAGACATACTTCTGAAAACATCTGATTTTCCTCAAAAGGATAACTTTATACATTCTAATGCATTTTAAATTTAGATTTTGTTAAATTACCTTTTATAATGTATTGTTCAATAAAATATTATTTTGATATATATACAGTTATTTAAGACCTACAACTACAGGTGTTTGTAGTTTATTTTTACTAGAAAAAAAGTGAAAACTTTTATTTTGAATTAAAATGAAATTCTTAAATGTATCAAATTAACCAGATGTGAAACAATTTAACACCTTTTAAGTGTGTTCTGAGATAAACCAAAGTTTAAAACAAGAATCTATTTGTCATTTCAAAAGACAGATATTTTTCTGTGAAAATAATGAAATCCCATGTCATATACATAATGCAGTTCATTTAGTGATCTGGATCCATAGGTATAAAGCAAGCACTGAAGGTTTTCAGGTCAGATTTTTGTTCGTTTGTTATTACTGGGACTTCATATTCCTTGCTTTTGTGTGTGACTAAACAAGGTGATGGTAAGAATGGTAGGCCTGCATTTATTCATCCTCCCTCTATCCCTCCCTGAGCCTAGGGAGCTAAGTAATTTCAGCCAACTAGACTGTTGCTTTAGTCCCTTTATCCTCTTGTCCATTATGCGTTTCTGGATTTCTGCATTGGTATCTGAAGCTACATTTCAGGCAGCAGCCCTTGAACTCATGTCCTGTGTTTCCTCAGCCTCCTTTGCCTTCCTCACCAAGCTGTCTTTGGCAAGAGGAGGATCCCTGCATGATTGTGGCCTGCAGTCCTGATATATATTCCAGGTCACTGGTCTACTTTGTTCTACATGGTAGCTTTCAGTATCTTCCCTGTCTGCTTCCTGAATAGGAGGCTTGGGAGAGTGTGGTAGATGCCCACACATTCCCTGCACATAGTAAAATTTGAACCTCTCTGAGTGGAGCCTATAGTGGAAATTTCCTGCCTAGTCTCTGGAGCATGTTCCAAACACTCATTCTTTTCCACTCTTGCTATTCTGCTAATTCTGCAAGTAAGTTGGATGTAGGACCAATGTGACTTGGATGGTCCTCCACTGTTCTTAAGGTCTACTGTATATTCAATGTCTTCTCCTGGAACTTCACCAGGACCTGGACATTTTGAGATCTCTAAACCATTTTCTCTTTCAACAAAACTAAACCCCAGTCTCTCCAATACCTTCTGGTGCAGTGATTTCTTGGAAGTTCTTATTGGCTGCATTGTGTCTTCCTAGGCATCTCTCCTCTTGATAATCCATATCCCTTTCTTACACTGAACAGTCTTTTTGATTCCAATGCTTACCTGCTGTGCTCTTCTTGTCCCTTCTTGCAGTCAAGCTCATGAGAGAACACAAAGGCCTGCACTTTAGGCAGGATGCCCCTGGTGCCAGTTTTGGTCTGGAGAAGAAGTGGGTGGCTGTGTCTCCGACTCACTGCTTACAGCTGCAGTTGTTCTGATGTCAGCTGATACAGCTGGGACTCCTCCCAGGGTCTGATGGTCAATAGGCCTGCAGTGCTGTGCAGCTGCTCAGGGTCATGGGGTGACTCAAATCCCTCTGCCAATCCATACTTTTTATTTATTTTTTAGCAATACCTTGTGCTTTTCTTCAGATGGTTTCTTTGGAAGCCTAAAAAATAAAATAAAATCTTTTTTTATATGCAAAATACAAACAATCTTGTCTATTAATACAAAATATCTGCAGTCATAATTTACTTCTATTCAAAGTTTACAGGTTGCTTAAAGTACAATTGTATTTCCACAAGATGAATTCAACTATAAACAGAAAGGAAATTTAAGTGACAAAAATAATACCTCTAATAATAAATTAAGTTTCAAGCAAAGTTTCTGGCAGTGAAGGCAAAAGGAAAATCATGATGTTACTTGCATTATTTGATACAGAGAAATGTACCTAGTTTGTTTGTTATTGTCATTAAACACAACAAAAAGAACACCCACAAATTTTATAGACCTTAAACCTCACTTGGAAAATATTATTTAAGTCCTTTTGTGAGAGAAACGTTTGTTTAATGGTACTAGGATTTGAACTGTGGACATTAAGCCTGGTGGCAGTCTACCTCTTGAGTAAGAGCCAAGTCATTTTTGCTTCACATAGTTTTTGAATACGGTGTTGTGTTTATGATCAAGCAGACCTGGACTGCCATCCTCCTATTTTTCCCTTACGAATATTAGTGATGCCAGGCACTCACCAGCATGCCCAGTTTTTCATTGGTTGAGACCTGTTCTTACAAACTTTTTGTCTTCTCAAGTCTTGAACCATGATCCTTCCAGTATCTTTCCCAATTAGATAGGATTACAAGCATGAGGCTTTGTATGCAGATGGAAAACACTTTTTTTATGATGATGGTAATTTGCATTCTCAGGACCTACTATGCATGTACTCCATTGTACTAGTCTAAGCACTGTACACATGATAAACTCATTTGAATCCTTGCAATTTTGTGAGGTACAAAATTTGTAGCAAAATAAATACCAAGTAACGTAGCTAATTCCATACAGTTGGACAGTGGTAGACTCACAATTTAAGCCAATGAATTATGCCTTCACCATATATGTTTAAAATGTGCTGTGAAAACCAAATTTAATGGATTTTAAGTGATATAGTAACAGATGAATCCATATTACCATCCCATGTGTGAATATAGCCTTTATGCCTAGATCCTTTTGGAACCCTCTTCTCAACAAATTTAGATTTATTTTGTTCTAAAGAAATTCATCAACAAGCATCATTCATCTATTAAACTGTTGGGTGAATCATTTAACAAATATATATGCATCACACAACACAAGTTAATGACAAGATTTCATAACTTAGAGCTTTATAAATTAAAAGCAATAATCTCTGCTAATTTATTTTTCAATTATATGAATATAAGATCTTCCCCCTTTATCAAGAAACTACAAACTATTAAACAGATCCACCAGATAATTTAGAGTACCTTGCAAAATCACAGGTACTCATGATGATGCTGGAAATGACAAAGAAAGAGTAAATTCTCTGTAGTATGATTAGGTGTTTATATGTATTTTAACATATTTTTTAAAAGCACTGTGCATGATAGTCAATTTTTTGGTCATCATTTACATGTTCAATTACATTAGGATTTCCATTTCTATTCAATTTCAGATATGGCAATTTCTTTGTATATATTGTTAATATTATACTCTAGTATTAATACATATACACACACAAACATACACAAGAAGAGTCCAAAGAACAATTCATTTATTACAAATTCTCCAAGATGATGTGTGAGGTTTTCTGATTCTCAGATGTAGAAACTAAATTTAATTGAATCTATGATTCTCTACTGGATTGTTTTCAATGGCATACAAGTGTATTCTGACAGCTTCATTTTAAAAGGAAAGCTCTTATACCTCACACTGTTCTTCATTTGTTAACCACTACTGTTGTTTTTAATAGTCAAAATTCTCAAGATGCTATCTACACTCATCAGATACAGCTGAACTCCTATGCCGACCATTTATCCAACCTGCTGTTTGGGAAAGTCTCTTGTTCTCATCTTAACCAACACTTCAGCAGCATTGGTATAGTTGAATATTCTCTTGCTGTGTCTTCAGACCACACTATCTGTTTTATTCCCAGAAAATGAATTCCCATTAACATCACTTCACAAGGAAAGAAAGAATTAATAGTCTTTACCTTTCTTCCACCTGGACTGTTTCACTTGAACTCCATTCGTCCATCTCTTGCTCTTGACCACCAGTTACTGAAGTGGACTTTATGGATGCAGGTTTATTCACAGATGCTGTGGAGGTCCATTTTTCATCTTTATTTTCTTTATTCTCTTCCTATGCAAGGATTGACTGATCCTTCTAAATATTCAAAAAGAGCAAGGATTTCTAATAATTCTACTGGCCAAGATTTTTTAAAAATTAGAACAATTCCAATTATTAATAAAAAAAAGTTGTAAAGTTCCAGCTAAAGGGATAAGGGTGTGACTCAAGTGATAGAGTGTCTAGCAAGCACATGGCACTCAATTCAAACCCCAGCACTGCCAAAAAATCCAGCTAAAGACTACACATGTACATTCCCTGCTTTAAAAAAAACAGTATGCAATATTCTGACAATGGGACATGCAAATTGGAGTTTTGAAGCTATATCTGAACACATGGAATGACTTAATTAACTTATCAATCAATATCCTACCATTATTGAGAACAATTACCTATATTGGCCAAAATATTTTCTAAATGTTCCTATAACTTTAAGCAAATAATTCTGTACTGAAAAATTTATGCAAAATAATCAGAAGGACAGGCACATTTAAACAAACACTACGCCTTGTAGCATTAATACAAGTACATGAACAAAAACCCAAAATCATCATTGCCAAATATGCAGAATTGCTATATGCTGTGCCTCCTACTCAGCCATTAGAATCATGACTTGGGAGAATATGAATTCAACTATTGGACAGGTTCTCAGTTTAAAAATTGTCAGAATTTTTAAGAAAATTAAGATACTCTCTCACTACAAAACTCCAGAAGTTATTTAGCAACTTAAAAAATTCATACAAATCTTTAATTTAAAGAGTTGAAACATTTCTTCATAATACCTCAAATTCCAGACTTTGTTCAATTCCATTATTTCAGTCTCTAGCTTAGATTTCATTTCATTTGTTTCTGAAAATATTTTTATGCATCACTCATGTTACTTAATACTTTTAGCATCATTTGTGAGTAGTTCACACTGATAATTGTTAAGTTTTATTAAATTTTCACTTAAATGAACTGCATCCCAGAAACTCAATAGGCTGCCAAAATCTTTGTCAGGGAGAAAACAACATAGAAACAAAAATATATTATCACTTCTGCATATGAAATAGTCCATATGTTCATGCTCATTCATCTGTACGCTGAACAAATGTGGAGGGCCTACAATGTGCAATACATTACACAAAGCTCTGCAGATAAAACAGATCAAACCCTGCTTTTATAAGCTAAATATATTGTGAAAAAGAAAGAAAAACAAAAGGACCAGTATAAATTCAGACACATGCTATGACAAAAAAGACTTCTGTGATTACATCATCAGAGGGATTGTCCTGAGGCAAAGAAAATTAATTGAGAAATGAAGGATGGACAGAAATTAACAAGGCAGAGGTAAAGGGAATTCTAGAGTATCTACAGAATTTTTTGAGGCTTTTGCTTCTATCAAAGATGGAGGAAAAGGTACTGATATATATTCCTACCAGAAATAACCAAAACTAAAACCAACAAAATTACCTAAAGAAAAAAATTTAAGAAATGGCTTCAGACAATGGATACAATGATCCCTTATTGATGGGAAATAAATGTAGTATAACACCCCCAGTATTACAACTTCCTGTTATGAGAGTGTTTCCAGGCTATCATAAAGAAGAAGGAATACAAGTGGAGTCTACTAGACTCCCTGAGATGAGAGAATGAAGAGAAATCAAGGCAGATAGAGGATAACACTGTACTAAACAAATGTGTTAACTCACATTTGTACATCCTCTGCTTTAAAAAAAATCAGTATGCAATATTCTCTTGTGTGCTCCTGCTTTTATCTTGTGATCAAAGTCCAATCCCCTTGTTGTGTTTGACCTTGATCTAATGTCCACATATGAGGGAGAACATACGATTTTTGGTCTTTTGGGCCAGGCTAACCTCTCTCAAGATGATGTTCTCCAATTCCATCCATTTACCAGAGAATTATAACATTTCGTTCTTCTTCATGGCTGCATAAAATTCCATTATGTATGGATACCACATTTTCTTGATCCACTTGTCAGTAGTGGGGCATCTTGGCTGTTTCCATAAGTTGGCTATTGTGAATAGTACTGCAATAAACATGGGTGTGCAGGTGCCTCTGGAGTAACCTACACTTTCCTGTATCAACTTTAGAGTTTGTGATCTGATATTAAGATCCTTATTATTGCTTTGTAATATAGTTTGAAGTCAGGTATTGTGATACCTCCAGCACTGTTCTTTTGACTGAGTATTGCCTTGGCTATTCGTGGCCTCTTGTGTTTCCATATAAATTTAACGGTAGATTTTTCAATCTCTTTAATGAATGTCATTGGAATTTTGATTGGAATTGCATTGACCATGTAGATTACTTTTGGGAGTATCGATATTTTTACTATGTTGATTCTACCCATCCATGAACATGGAAGATCTCTCCACTTTCTATAGTTTTCCCCAATCTCTTTCTTCAGAAGTGTATAGTTTTCCATGCAGAGGTCATTAACATCCTTTGTTAGGTTTACACCTAGGTATCTGGTTTTTTTGAGGCTAATGTAAATGGAATTGTTTCATATATTCTTTTTCAGTTTGTTCATTATTAGTGTATAGAAATGCTAATGACTTTTCTATGTTGATTTTATAACCTGCTTCCTTGCTATAGCTATTGACGGTGTCTAGGAGCTTTTGAGTAGAGTTTTTTTTTGGGTCTTTAAATTATAGGATCATGTCGTCTGCAAATAGGGATAGTTTGACAGTTTCTTTACCTGTTTGTATTCCTTTTATTCCTTCCTCTTGCCTAATTTCTCTGGCTAGGAATTCCAGTACTATGTTGAATACGAGTGGAGATATAGTGGGCAACCTTGTATAATTCCTGTTTTTAGAGGGAATGGTTTCAGTTTTTCTCCATTTTGTATAATGCTGGCTATAGGTTTGTCATATATAGCTTTTATAATGTTGAGGTACTTTCCTTCTATTCCTAGTTTTCTTACAGCTTTTATCATGAAATGATGTTGGATCTTATCAAAGGCTTTTTCTGCATCTATTGAGATGATCAAGTGGTTTTTGTCTTTGCTTCTGTTAATGTGATTTATTACGTTTATTGATTTTCGTATGTTGAACCATCCCTGCATCCAGGGATGAAGGCTACCTGGTCGTGGTGAATAATCTTTCTTTTTCTTTTATTATTCATATGTGCATACAAGGCTTGGGTCATATCTCCCCCATGCCCCCACCCCCTACCCCCTCAATACCCAGCAGAAACTATTTTGCCCTTATTTCTAATTTTGTTGTAGAGAGAGTATAAGCGATAATAGGAAGGAACAAGAGTTTTCGCTGGTTGAGATAAGGATAGCTATACAGGGCATTGACTCACATTGATTTCCTGTGCATGTGTGTTACCTTCTAGGTTAATTCTTTTTGATCTAACCTTTTCTCTAGTTCCTGGTCCCCTTTTCCTATTGGCTTCAGTTGCTTTTAAGGTATCTGCTACAGTTTCTCTGCATTAAGGGCAACAAATGCCAGCCAATTTTTTAGGTGTCTTACCTATCCTCACCCCTCTCTTGTGTGCTCAAAGTCCAATCCATTGTTGTGTTTGCCCTTTATCTAAAGCCCACATATGAGGGAGAACATACGATTTTTGGTCTTTTGGGCCAGGCTAACCTCACTCAGAATGATGTTCTCCAATTCCATCCATTTACCAGCAAATGATAACATTTCGTTCTTCTTCATGGCTGCATAAAATTCCATTGTGTATAGATACCACATTTTCTTAATCCGTGAATAATCTTTTTGATGTGTTGTTGAATTTGGTTTGCCATTATTTTGTTGAGGATTTTTGCATCAATGTTCATTAAGGAGATTGGCCTATAGTTCTCCTTTTTGGAGGTGTCTTTGCCTGGTTTTGGGATAAGTGTAATACTGGCTTCATAAAATGTGTTTGGCAGTTTTCCTTTCCTTTCTATTTTGTGGAACAGTTTAAGGAGGGTTGGTATCAGTTCTTCTTTAAAGGTCTGATAGAATTCAGCAGAGAATCCATCAGGTCCTGGGCTTTTCTTTTTGGGGAGACTCTGGATTGCTGCTTCAATTTCATTTTGTGTTATAGATCTATTCAGGTGACTAATGTCCTCTTGATTCAGTTTTGGAAGATCATATGTATCCAGAAATCTGTCCATTACTTTAAGATTTCAAATTTATTTGAATATAGGTTTTCAAAGTAGTCTCTGATGATTTCCTGGACTTCCTGGATTTCCTGGTATTTGTTGTTCTCTCCCCTTTTGCATTCCTGATTCTACTAATTTGGGTTTTTTTCTCTCCTCATTTTAGTCAGGTTTGCCAGGGGTCTGTCGATCTTGTTTATTTTTTCAAAGAAAAAACTTTTTGTTTCATTAATTCTTTGTATGGTTTTTTTTTTTTTTAGTTTCTATTTCATTGATTTCAGCTCTTGTTTTTATTATTTCTCTCCTATTTGTTTTGGGATTTGCTTGTTCTTGTTTTTCTAGGAGTTTGAGATGTATCATTAGGTCATTGATTTGGGATCTTTCAGTCTTTTTAGTATATGCATTCATGGCTATAAACTTTCCTCTCAGGACTGCCTTAGCTGTGTCTCATATGTTCCAGTAGGTTGTGTTTTCATTTTCATTGACTTCCAGGAACTTTTTAATTTCCTCTTTTATTTCATCAATGACTCATTGTTCATTAAGTAGTGAGTTACTCAGTTTCCAGCTGTTTGCATGTTTTTTGTCTTTACTTTTGTTGTTGAGTTCTAGTTTTATTGCATTGTGATCAGATACTATGCATGGTACAATTTCTATTTTCTTATAGTTGCTGAGGCTTGCTTTGTGCCCTAGGATATGATCTATTTTGGAGAAGGTCCCATGGGCTGCTGAGAAGAATGTATATTGTGTAGAAGTTGGATGAAATGTTCTGTAGACATCAAGTAGGTCCATTTGATCTATTGTATATTTTAGATCTAGGATTTCTTTATTGATTTTTTGTTTGGATAACCTATCTATTGATGATAATGTTGTGTTAAAGTTTCCCACAACCACTGTGTTGGACTCAATATATGCTTTTAGGTCTTTCAGGGTATGTTTGATGAAATTGGGTGCGTTGACATTGAGTGCATATAGGTTGATAATTATTATTGCTTTTTGTTCTATTTCCCCTTTTATTAGTACATAATGTCCTTCTTTATCTCATTTGATCAATGTAGGTTTGAAGTCTAATTGTCAGAGATAAGTATTTCTACTCCTGCCTGTTTTGGGGGGCCATTGGTTTGGTAAATCTTCTTCCAGCCTTTCATCCTAAGCCTATGATTATTTCTGTCAGTGAGATGGGTCTCCTGTAAGCGACAAATTGTTGGATCTTCCTTTTTAATCCATTTCATCAAACGGTGCCTTTTGATGGGGGAATTAAGTCCATTAACATTAAGTGTTAGTACTGATAGGTATGTGGTGATTCCTGTCATTTAGTTGTCTTAGTTGTTTGAAGGTTTGATTGTGTGTACCTAAGTTGAGGTTACTCTCTACTTTCTTGCTTTTTCTTTTCCTGTCATTTGGTGCTGCCTGCCCTTTCATGGTTATTTTGGATTTTATTTTCTGTGTGCAGAATCCCTTGCAGAATCTTTTGTAGTGGTGGGTTTGTGGTCACATATTGTTTTAGTTTCTGCTTATCATGGAAGACTCTTATTGCTCCATCTATTTTGAATGATAGTTTTTCTGGGTAGAGTATCCTGGGGTTGAAGTTATTTTCATTCAGTGCCCGGAAGATCTCACCCCAAGCTCTTCTTGCTTAATGTTTCTGTTGAGAAGTCTGCTGTGATTTTGTTGGGTTTGCCTTTGTATGTTATTTGTTTTTTCTCTCTTATGGCCTTCAATATTCTTTCCCTAGTTTCTGAACTTTTTTAATGATGATATGTCATGGGGTAGGTCTATTTTGATCTGGTCTGTTTGGTGTTCTGAAGGCCTCTTTCATCTCTATGGGGATATCTTTCTCTAGATTTGGAAAATTTTGTTATTATTTTGTTGAATATATTACGTATTCCCTTTGCTTGCACCTCTTCTCTGTCTTTAATGCCCATGATTCTCTGGTTTGGTCTTTTGATGGAGTCAGTGAGTTCTTGCATTTTCTTTTCACAGGTCTTGAGTTGTTAATTAATAGTCCTTCAGATTTTCCTTTAATTACCATTTCATCTTTGAGTTCTGAGAGTCTGTCTTCTGTTTGTTCTATTCTGCTGGATTGGCCTTCTGTTTTATTTTGCAGTTCTGTTTCATTCTTTTTTCTGAGGTTTTCCATATCCTGGATATTTTCATCTTTAATGTTGTCTATTTTTGTCCTGAGTTCATTTATCTTTTTATTAATCGTGTTCTTTTTTCACTTTGGTGTTTGTACAGTGCTTCTATGGTTTCCTTTATTTGTTCTTTTGCTTTTTCAAGTTCTCTGTTTTTGTTGTCTTGTAATTTCTTGAGTGCTTCCTGTACAGTTTGGTTGATCATATCCAGTACCATCTCTATAAAATTCTCATTGAGTACCTGTAGCATTTCTTCTTTAGATTATTCTTGTGGTCTTTATTGGGTTGTTTGGCATAGTTTATCCTCATTTTGTTGGAGTCTGGATCTGAGTATCTATTTTCTTCTTTTCCCTCTGGCACTGTACTAATTTTTTGTGTGGGGAAGCTGGTTTCCCTGTGTTTTCTGTCTTTCCATCATTGCCCTTGGTGTTGTTATTGTCCCTGTACTGTGTGCAATTAAGTATTTTCTGGCTTGTAATAATAGCACTAGTGATATTTAGAGTGGAAGGGTGAGAGGAGATGGAAAGCAAAGAAGTTAAAGGAAAAGGGAAAAACAAATAAACAAGTTAAAAAAACAAAACAAAGAAACAAACAAAAAAAGTTTCAAATAACAGGGAGAGACAGTGTAGTATTCAACCATAAGCTGAAAAGGCATCAGAGAGACAGAGAGATGATTGAAAATAAAAAATAAATAAAAAAATTAAAAATAAATAAATGAAAAAATATGTATATATAAAATAAAAATAAAAAATACAGTAAAATTTTTTAAAAAATCTCCAAGTTCAAATGCAATTTTGGTGTTCATCCCTCATCCTCCAATCCTGGAGATGGTGCCTCAGATGTGGTTCTGTAGTTGTCTCATCAAAGGGGAAAAATAAAGTAAACCAAAACTGCAGAAAACAAACAAGAAAAAACCTCACAAAGTGTCCCAAGTTCAAATGCAATACAGTTTCAGTAAGTTTTTCAGCATGCAGGTGTAGTTCGGTTGTTGTCTCATCAAAGGTAGGGAGAGAGAAAAAAAAACAGTCTGGTGACACTGCACCAGCTTTCTCAGGCCTCCATGTTTATTTACAGCTCATGTGGGAAGTGGGTCTTCCCCCCCCTCCTGTGGAGTTTTCCTTCCACTGCTGCTTTTACAAGCTTTTCTACTCCTGATTGCTGGGCATGTGCTGCTGCTCCTGCCAGCTGGCATGTTTGTTTACATCTCACGTGGGAAGTGGGTCTTACCCCCTCTCCTGTGGAGTTTTCCTCCCTCCACCACTTTTACAAGATTTCCCACTCCTGGTTGCTGGGAAAGGGTAAGTAAATGCAGTGGAGGAAGGATTCATTGACTTAAGCACAATACTAGTGCAGATATACACTAAACAATGGAGACACACTTAAACAACAAAAGACAGGAATGAAACACTGGTCACACTAAGGGAAGTGTATCATAAGGAAGTAAAGAAGGTGAATATGGTTGATGTATAGTTTATACAAGAATGAATATAGATTACTTCCTCTTGTGTCTCTTTGTTTGGGGTTTTTTGAATGATTACCAAGGATTGGGTTGTGGTTGAGCTCTAGTGCTTTTTTGTCAGGCAAAATGGAAACTATGTGACCTGATGCTTAAAAAAATCCTTACAGTCCTGGTACTAGACTAGGTGGACAGGCTATGAAAGGAAAGCTTTGGAGCATGGGCTTCAGGATGTACATGGTGAAGCAGGACTTTTGTTTAAAAGGTGGATTCAGATTTGCTGGATTCCCAATGTGCTGCCTTGTGTCTCTGGAGATGTATCCTTAGCCATCCTGGACCTTCTTCCTTTGCTGATGTGGTGGATGTTCTTACATTCACATGGATAGTAAAATTAGAAGAGAAGCATGATGACCTTGTCTAGAGATGTAAAGATATTCTTCACTTCTCTCACGTGGTGGAACAGTTTGAGGGGGACATAGGGCAATGATGAAGGGATGAAGAATACTCTGCAGGGTATGAAAAGCAAAGGCAATCCAGATCAAGCTAGGTTGACTGCAAAAATCTGTTCCTTATGTTTGTGTGTCCATTTAATTCCTCACAGTGACTTTTCACATGCCTTTCTTTGTTATATTTTTCCATAAAATCCAAAGGTCAAGTTAATTAATGATGCTTAAAATAAATTATCATCATTAGAAAAACATGTAATGTGTCTTAACAATGTGGATTCCTAAAAATGTATGACATGGATAAAGAAAAAAACAACCTTTAAAAGCAGTCTATAGTACACAAACATACTAATGAGTGACGTAAATGATCAATTTAACATTTAAAAACTTAGTTATTTGAATGTACACAATTCATAACAACTTCTTGATTATCTAGCTGTATTAAAAATTGAATTTTTATGTTAACACAAAATGAAGCCAAGTTGTGTACATTTGTTTCTCACAGAAACAAAAAATTCCTCATGAACCTCTTTTTCTTGATATCACTGTGCTCCACTAATGTATTCTATTTTCTCTACTATTCATCTCTCTATTTATTCTGACCTTGCACCCAAACATGGCAGGCAGAGAATGCAAGAGGCCCAAGATTCTATATTGGCTGTTTGCAAGGGGGAAGTAACTACAGTAACTGCCACAATGGTTTCACTTGTTAAAAAAGTGAAAAACTAACTTAAAGCTTCTCATGGATGCAGGAAACAGAGCATGGAATGTCTACATGGCACAAGAATCCAGGGATAGCAAATTATAAGCAAAAGAATTGTGACTAAAGTCCAGAAGAGGTAAAGTCAGCTGAACCTTGTGCCATTCTGGTGTTTGCTTCTAATGGGAAGAGTACATTTTTCAAATCATTGTGGCTATGAAAAGAAGGCCCATGCTCCTGAAACTTCACAGGATGTACCATCCATACCAGTAAGACTGCAAAATCAAGGATCCTTCAAGAAACAATTCTTACAATGAATGAGAGAAAAGGAGAGAAGAAGGGAGATGCTAGTCCAAATTGGCCTGGGCCAGGACAGGCCAAGAAAGAAGAAACTAAAGAGAAGAACCTTGGTTCTCATCATTTTAACAAGGAGCACTCAATGAACTTCATCTTACTCATAAACCAAGGTACAAGAAGAGCTCTTTAATCATTACCTTCCCCTATAAGTTCACTAGTCACATCAATTGAAATGGGTTCAGAACAACTATAAGTGCTAAACTTCAATGTGTATTTTCTTCTTCCCCAAGGATATTAACTATATATGCAGTATATAATCATAACATCTGTTAGAATGTAAAATTTAAAGATTATGAATAGCTTTATTAATGAACTTTATAAGAATCCCCGAGATGTTCTCCCTAAAAGAGGAAAGATAAACTGTCATGTCCGTCTTTTAGGATTTCACCTCCTCAGAGTTCAGTCTTAGGGTGCTGTTATAGCTGTACTGTTATTAGCTCCAACCAATCCTATTTTGTGGTTGGGAATCGGATATTGCTATTGGCTACTTCATAACTTTAAACTGCCTACCATATGACATCATTCTCCCATCAAGCATCCTGCCACCTGGTAGAATCTTGGGGTTTCCATGGAGTTGTCTGTAAACAAATTTGATTCACTGCAAGTGACCAGTGACCAGTGATCAGTTACAAGTGTCCTTTGGACTTGACACATGCACTGTTCAGCTTCAGCTACACAGACAAGTATCATCTCCTCATCTCTTGAATCTGCAACTGATGTTAACATTTTTCTGACCATGTCAGGTAAGGAAAGAAATTTTTTTTAAAAACAGCCTTTTTAAAACTAATGAAAAAATTAGATTTCCTCACTGACCCTAAATTTAGTAGTAGAATCAAAACAGCTTAGAATAATAGGGGGTAAAGTATTGAGCGACATACCTGGGAACATAATTTCAATTTTGGCTTTGACTTTTACTGGGTATGTAACTTTGGACAGATTGTGTACTCACCCAGAAAATGTTTTTCTTCTGCTACATGAGGATGATGTATGGCTCATGTTCTGTTCCTTTCCCTCCTCTAATGCTGAGTCTAAAGTGCATGTGAATAGTGAAATCAGAATTATTGAGAGTGTTAGTTTGAACAGAAACAGAGAAAACCCTAGATGGTATTAAAACTTTAGTACCATATGCCAAGATGTTTCATCTAAAACAGTCTCCCTCCACTAATAATTCCACTTTAGTATTTCAAATAACACTAATCAAAAATGTTCATGGGTTTTGGAAATTTCTGTTTAAACTAGGTGAAAAGAGAAATAAGAAGAGAAGAGGGAGAAGACTGAGTTATCAGAAGGGAACATTTTCTAGAGGAAGAAAGTTTGGGATAGTTTTTATTACCCATAGGCTGAGAGTAGCTGCTGGGAGTGAAGAAAATATAAGAATGAAGGAAGGAAAAAAACCTAACAATGAAGGGGATATAGAGTAGGGAGACATTCTCAAGGAAAAAGAGATGGTCTGGGATAGAATGTTGAAGAGAACAATTTTTAAATTAACACACAAAATTTATAGAGTGAAATCCACTCTGAGCAAAGGAAAAACTGAAGTCAGTTTCAGCAAATGCTTGTATTGATGTACTAGAAAAGTAAATAAGGAGAGAACAGAGTATCACCCATAAAAGCAGTTTATCAGAAAAGTCACAATTGATCTCATTTTTTCCACTGACTCTGGACACAGATGACACTTCACAGCTTTGAATATGGACTTTTCAGCAATGATTCTTCCAATAAACACACTAAGAAATGGGGCTATAGAGAAGGCTGGTGTAACAATCTTCAGTGTCATATTTCATTATGATTTTTAAATACATGGATTTTAAAAAAAATCATGCATCCTAACTTGTATCAGAAGTAAGTTTTAAGTTAAAGCTACTTTTCATCTTTTCTATAATATTTTTCCTTTTTTGGCACTTCTGGGGTTTGAATTAAAGGTCTAACATTTGCTAAGCAAGCACACCATCAGTAGAGCTTTGCTTCCAGCCTAATAATTTTCTTCCTAAAACAGAGTTACTAATGTGACTAACAGTTTTGAGATACAATCATCAAAAGAAAAAAACTTTCTAAGAATAGAAAGTCAGTCTCCACAACTGTAATTCTACATTTATCTAAAACAGTGTTGTTAAGTCTTTCTATTTTAAAAAAATTATTTTGGGCTGGAGGTGTAGCTCAAGGATAGAGTGCATGCTTAGCAATTATAAGCCCCTCAGTTCATATTTCATGAAACCCCACCATTATTTTTTCAATGTTTCAGTTGAATTTTAGTGGTAATTTTTTCATACATTAGGGGTGACATATTGTGGTAAGTTAAAGAAAATTATTAGCTAGCTTTTGAGGATAAATATAGAAACTTTCATAATACTTTTTAAGTGTTGTTTTTCTGATTTTTATGTGGCTATATTAATTGAACTATCTGTCTAGTAGTATTAATATCTACTACATGGTGAATAATATGCAGAAAAATATGTATGAGCACCCTAATGGAATTCCTTTACATTTATTTCCTTACTCTCCACTTCATACCATTTTATTTTGTTTTGTATTGTGTTGTTTTGTTTTTGGTTGGGGGATGATGGCTTTCTATGTGGCTCAATCTGACCTGAAACACTTGGGCTCAAGCAATCTTTCCACCTCAGCATTTCTGAGTTCTGTGGCTATAGATTCACCCAGATTCATACCATTATTTATGGAAATGTTGGTCTACATAAAGTATGGCTCCCTAAATGTTTACATTTGCTACATTTATCTGCCCATTACACCCTTTTTAGTTATATAGATTTCAATGTATGTGTACTGGTTAGAAATTCATTCAAAATAAATCTAGATGGGGTGGTTGGTGCATGTAATCCCAGCCACTCAGAGACTGAGGTGGGAAGACTGTAAATTTAAGGCCAGCCTGGATGACTTATTGAAACACTGCCTCAAAAAAATTGTTTTAATCCAAAACCATTCTCTATTGTGGGTGTTTTTTAACCTAATCATATTCACTAAACTAAAGTAGATAACATACATTTTCATAGTATTATTTGGGTGATAACTTCATTTTTTAGTAAATTTATTATGCTTTGATGCTACTAATTTTCATTAATATTTATTTATTCTTTTAAATTATTTCTTGTTTGTCTTTACATAGCTTACTATGTATTCCTCCATACAAATCATGTATAAATGTCACTTTTATTCTTGGATTAGTTATCACTATTATTATTGTATGATAGTCTTCAATAATAATACATGAATTATTGATAATTATTCAATATAATTCACAAATAACTTATGGCTGACAAAGTTTAAACAGATTTTTTCCCAAAAGGCATTTTTTTGACACACTAACTCTCAGGTAGTCATTCTGACTTAGGATAAGAAGTCAGACTTTAAGAGGTGAAACAATGATGCTTTACATTTACCACCTGCTCTGTCTTGTAAGTGAACTCTATGAGATGACATGTGACTTGCACAAAGAGAATGAGACAGTGAAGGTAAAATTGGCAATTGCATACTGTTTCCTTCCTTCCTTGTTTTCATTGTTTCCACTTCCTTACTTCCTTCTTCATTTATTTCATTCTTGACTGTACTAGGGCAGGGCTTCATGACTGGTAGGCCTGTGCTCCACCATTTAAGCAACACTGCCAGCCATTTTAGCTCTAATTATTTTTGAAATATGTCTCACTTTGTGCCTGTACTGCACAGGACTATGATGCTTCTATTTGATGCATCCCACCACAGATCAGCTTAGAGGCATGTGCCATAATACACAGTTGGTTGAGATGGGGTCTGGTGAACTTTTTTTTGCTTATTCTGGTCACAAATCACAATACTCCAGATCTCATCCACCCATGAAGCTAGAATTACAGGCTTGAGTCATGGCCTCACTAGTAATACTAGTTTGTAATGAATAAGAAAACAAAAAGCAATTATTAAAAGTTCTATTTCTCCTGGTTTTTGGTCTTTTTACAGAGGACAATATCCTGGTAAGAGAGTAAGATTCTATAACCTGACACAGATACCAAGGAGATGTTTTGTTGTGCTACTGGGTTTGAAAGCAGAACCTTATGCTTGCTATTCAGGCACTCTACCAAGTGAGCCACTCTGTCACTCTTTTTTTGTATTGGATATTTTGGAGAAAGAGTCTTGTGAACTATTTGCCTGGGCTGGCTTCAAACCATAGTCATCCTGATCTCTGACACCAGTGTAGCTAGTATTACAGGCCTGTGCTACTAGCTCCCAGCACGAGGTAGATCTTGATGGGAGAAACTGAAAGCATAAGTCTGAACTCTCAGGTCCTCGGTTTCTTCACTTCAAAAATGGTAATATCACAAATATTCTAAGGATGTCTTAGTTCTAAAATGCTACAATTCTAGGAGATAGTATGAAATCTTACTAGTGCAAGCTTGAGGAAAAAGGGTAAAGAGAAGGCTGCTTTAAGCCCAGGGAACAATTTAGAAACTAGGTCACTTTGCGTCTTCTGTGCCCAAAATGAAGAAAAGGCAGTTCATCAGAAGAGGACCAAACTGTTTCAACAGTTACAGCCATCCTACACTGTTTGATATTTGGTATCTCAGTAAGTATTGGTATTAGAAGCTTCAGGTTTATAATTACCTTAAGATAATACTGCTAAGCAAAGAAAGTGAGTTTGTCAATCTCATCAGTTTTCATCATCCTCTTTCTTCCTACAGAAATTTTCCAAAATTCACCTTTACTTGGCATTGAAAATTCTTTGCAGATCTCTCTTCCTGCAGTGAGCAATTTTGCATCCCTAACAAGAAGACTCTGCAACTTCTCCAGATATTCTGGTCCAGATGTCACTCCAGCATGGCTAGTATCATCAGGCTCTGACACCTCTTTCCAGTCACTCGTGGGTAGTGCCTACCTTTATCAACATTCTAGCATAACCATGCCATCTGAAGTTACTGGCCAGACCCAGATCTCTACTTCAACTACCAACATAGTGGTGCCCATGTATCCATCATTGCCTGCTAACTTTGTTCAAGGGACACCATTTCATGTTCCAAATCAAGGACATATCCTGTTATTTTACTACCAGGAAAGAAGCCAGGGCTACTACTATAATGAAAACACATTGGGGCCTAAGATATCTCTAGAATTTGGCTCCTGCTTGCAATCCTATGGCACTGTTCCAAATGGAGGGAGTAGGGCCCCTGTCTCTCAACCAGAAATGGTGATGGTCCTAAAGGAGGTTCAGACTCCAAACGTCCTAACACCAGTTTCCACCTCTGGAACCTTCCACTCTGGGACTGCTCAACACATCACAACAAGGAGTTTACAAGGTGACTAAAAGGGCAAAAAAGGGGAAAGAATAATTACTATTCAAAAGGAGAGTCGTATCTGCAGATAGGTGATGGTTATTCCACAGATAGGGTAGATTTCAACCACTATTCTCACTCAGCACTCTGCAGTTTCTCATTCTGTATAAGCTGGAGTGATGAAGCCATGGCAGCAGTGGTAAAGCACATGCCTCATGAGGTTAGGCCTCAGGTTCAAACCCCAAAAACACCAAAAATTAAATAAATAAATAAATAAATAAATAAATAAATGTGGAAATGAAGAAAACTGTAATGTCCATCCATGATTCATTTAAGAGTCCCTCAGAAGAACATTGAATGTATCCTCACTGACCAGGTAAACCCCTTACACTGTAATTCTCTTCCCTGATCTATTGCTTTGGTTTCTTTGGAAAACACTTCAAAACCTTCAAATTCATACTCAGTTTGATTTTCTTTAATTTCCTTGTTTTAACTGATCCTGTTCAAAGGATCTCTGTGCACACAGATCATTTCCTTCTTTATATATATGATGAGGAAGAACTCCACTTTATCTGTTTTCAGTGCTTATCTATGTTATCCTATTCACAAGGAAAGAAGAAAAAATTGAATGCACCATCTATGAGAATGCTAGTCTTTATAAAACTTGATTTAATTGCTTGTGATTAAAACCAGTGCAGGGTGAGGAAGTTATCTACTACTAAGCCACACCCCAAGCACAAAACATTTCATCTTTTTAAAAATCACTTTCACTTATTATTTACTTACAACACTCCTGTGAAATATAAAGGAAAATGACATCAATAGACAAGCAATAGCAACTCAAGCAGTCACCAGCTATCACCTAACACAGGGTCCTATCTATGGTCTTAAGAAGCATCAATAAAAAATGCTTTCCTCACCGTTGGCAGGAGCTTGATTGCTGTATTAGTGTGTATGCAGGAGATCCTACTTACCAGGGACTGACTTCTTCCTTGAGTACTTTTTAGTGATGGAAATTTCCATGGGGAAGGAAACTTCCTAGGATTGCAAGCCCCAAGTCAGCCATTTTGTCTTCCACAAACTCCAGAATTCCTCAAGTCCTGAGGTAGTATAAATGCTCAGTACTTGAGAGTAAACAACCAAGTGAACATGGAGACATTTCATTAATAGCTCCAGTCCAAAGTTCTATGAATATCTTGGCCTTGTCTCCAACCCCATATGCCAAACAAGTAGACAAAGAGAATTTGGTTGAAATTAAAACCAAGCTTTCAAAGCCTCTGGAAGCCTACTCCATCGCAATCAAAAATCACACTCGTCATGTACTCCTTTAGAAATTCCTGACATTCATTAACTTCTGGCCCACACTAACCCTTTGGTTTAAGAGGGGAAGTCTGGTTCTGAAAATGTCAATTTCTGAAATAATACCCTAAGTCTTGACGACCATGGGGCATTAGAAAATGGGATTGGGTCTAGCAATGGTGTTGCAGACATTGCTATATTGGTGGCAGATATTCACCTTCTGTCCATTTTCAACTCATTGACAGATCTTGACCAATCCAAAGTTCCCACAGCCATCAAAGCCAATGATACAAGGGACAACAAGGTAATGGAAAAGTCAAGTGTCATAAAAGATATCACTGACCAAATCAGAAAGAAGGATGGAATCACTGAACCTATCAATGAAGTTCCAAAAGCCAAAATTCAGCACCAGAACCCACAGTGCCTGCTGGAGGGAGAAGTGGTTGTGTACAGTGTTGCATCCAGTGGCAGATCTCCTGTCAACAAAATCAAGCATTTTCACATCAAACCTCCAAAAGCCACAGCCAACAAGGCCATCAAAGCTAAAGGCAATGAACAGGAAAAGAACAAAATGATCAGCGAAATCATCTCCAATAAAACTGAAGAGAGTAAGCAGACAGGGAACAAAAGGAAGTCAGAGAAGACAACCATTCCCAAGGCAAAGTGCAACAAAAATCAATTTGAGTTTAGCCAACAGACCTTTAATAAGCCTCAAAGTTCCCTGGGCATGCACCTGCTGGAATCAGTACAGGTTTTTCACACATTGGGGAGGAAAAATGATAAGAACATTGGGCTATCTTCCTGTCGGGCCATGGGAAATTCAAGCAACACCAAAGGCTCCCAGTATTCTCAACCTATCACATCACAGCTAGATACCACACATGAGGGAAAAGGGCTGAAAAAAATTCAAGTCAAAGCCCAGAAGAAAAATAGCAGTGCTGACAATGAATGTCCATCTCCATCCCAGTATGAGCTTCCCCCACCTGGAAAGGTTAAGTTGGTACCTTTACCTTTTAAAAGCCTGGACAAGCCTCAATGTCACCCTGTTTCTTGTAGGCCTCAGTCTCTTGCTTCACATAGGTCCACTGCACCTTACCCTGTCCGTCCTCATTCTAACACAGCCCAATCTAAGGCAGTCAATGCATCTCAACCAGCTAGTGCCAACACATCTTTGATTGGTCCTGCAAAACCAGTTCAGCCATTTTCAACCAACTCAATTTTACTGGGTTTGACCAAGCCTCTCCAGTCTAGTGTGTCTCAGTCTGCTACTGCTAGACCTGCACCCAACAAAATGTCATCTTGCACTTCTTTCCAGTGGGAACCTGCTTCCACTGTTGTGATCAAGTTCCAGTGACCACCTAAGCCTCAAACCCAATTTCTACTCCAAGATTTCAGCCTGCAACCAATTCCATGGAGGAAACCCAATGTTCCTGAGCCAGTAATGTCAACCCCCATCACAAAACAGCAGCGGCCAAAATGTGAGGCCATGAAAAGAAAGGTTCAGCAAGAGTGTGAGCATGCTGCCAAATACCCTTTTTTGGGAAAATTGCAATTTTTCATTGAGAGGGAAAAAGAACTGGAAATTTTTCTGTCCTATGGCTATGTAATGTAAGAGCAGCTAAGATTGCTGGTACCATTTTAGATAACAAATGGTTTTACATCTACATATATATATATAGGTTTAGATAAATATATTTATGTAATTATATTAAAGATAAGTATAGTTATAGATATATAAATATATAAAATACTGCAGATAAAAACTAAATTAAAATTTATTCAGGTGTATTTTAAACACTTAAATAAAGAAATAATAGACTAGTAGATGAACAATAAAGAGGACTTCGGAGCTTTGAGATGCTGCTTTCTGTCATTTTCTTTGGTAGAGGTGGGGATCAAAGTCTACATTAGACCAAAGGAACTGAAAGTTGGATGGGAGAACAGGGAGGGGAAGGATAAGTAGTGAGTAATGAGGGAGGAATATGACCTATGAGTAGAAGATCAAAAGAGAAGAGATTATAAATGTTGATAAGAATGACAAAGTCTGAAGTTTGTGTTAAAATAATAATTTGGAGACAAGCTGTTGACCAGAAAAAATGTTAACTTAAAAAAATCTTTTATTGAGAATGGTTCATGCCTCATGACCCACAAGATAAGCATTTTAGAAATTCAGGACACAATGCCGACCTGTTTGGGTTATCTATTGTTAAAGCTGGGAATTGTGGATACAATATATGGGAGAATTTACCATAGTAGTGGCAATGGCTCAGTCATCCTGGGGGCAGCTGATAACTTGGGGTCTAGTGAAGTGAACTTCTGCAACTTGGCCTACCCAGAAAATGGTCTGAAATATAAATCACAATTCTCTCACCACTCATGCACCAGGGCAGCAAAATCCACCACTTCAATTAACCTTCAAACACACAAGGCCAATATGTGTTCCACTTTATAGAGATGTTCAGCAATGGGCTGGGATCTCTATGCCTAAACAGGAGCAAGGCCTCAATTTGTGTCCTGATTTCTGGAGTCCTCGGTGTTTGCAAGTGACCATAGGCATTCAAACTGGCTTTCAGAACGCAGCATCTGAAAGTCATGCAAGGACAAAAAAGTGCAAGGTTGGGGGACTTCATCCACTGACCCTGGTGCATGTCACCTTCTCCAACAATTGCCATCAACTGAAGAGCATGACAAAAATGGGCATTGGAGTCATGCCCACCTGGGGGACAACAATGTGGTATGAACAGTGTGTCACCTCCTAGGTGGACAGCACAGCAACTACACAGAGGTGCTTGAAGACACAATGGGAAAGGGAATGGGTGGGGGACAGTGCAGGACTACAGGATTGGAAGGCAGTGGGTCAGTGATATGGGGCATATGGTATCACTGTGGTAAAACTAGTAGCTTACTTTTAAAAAGTTATTTCTTGATACATAATTCACCCAACATTAAATTCAGCATTTTGAAGAGTTCAATTCAGTGGTGTCTTAGGACTTTCCAAAGATTGTGCAAACATCACCCCTATCTAATCTGTAATATTTTCATTATCCCCAGAAGAAACTTCTCTGTGCTGTGTCATTCATCCAAATTTCCTCCTTTATCTGACCCCAGACAACAAGTAGCATCTGTATTTGACTTTTCTGGACATTTCATATAAATGAAATACAAAAATGTGACTTTTTCTATCTGGCCTTTTTCACTAACAGAGTTTTCAAAGTTTGTGCAAGTGCAAAATATGAGAATCCTCCATTCCTTTTCATTACTGCATATTGCACATATGTATATTCACTTATCAGTTACTGGAGACTGGTTTGTTTCCCCTACATCACTTACCAAATTCACACATAAAGTTATATGTAATATCAAGAATTTACAAAAGATTAAGAGATAACAATGTGTCATTTGGGCTTTCAACTCTGGCAATTAGATTTCAAAGGCAATAGATTCACCTGATGGAACTATTAAAAAGGTATAAACAGCCAATTGATAAAAATTCACCCATTTCCCTAAACTTTTCAACAACCCTTGATCCAGTTCCCTTGAGGACACCTAATTTTCCCTTGAGTACATTCTTCCGGAGAAATTAATTTACACCCAAAAATGTATTACAATTTATTGAATAATTTCATGATTTGAAATGGCATCTTATAGTATGCTAAATTACTAAGTGTCCTTGTGTTGCTCTTTTCAGAATTTTACTGGCTTTTTTGCATTGTGTAGTTGGTATTCGTTCTTTAATTTTGTTTTTGTTTTTTGAATTGTTTTGGTTTTTGAGACAGGGACTCACTCTGGTTTCAAGGTGGCTTCAAGTTCCTGATCCTCCTCTCTCAGCCTCTGAAGTACTGGGATTACAAGTGTGTACCACCACACCTAACTGGAGAATCAATATTTGAACTTCACAAAAGTTCTCTTTTTTCCTTTTGTTTTTATTTTAGGTATTTACAAACACAGTGGGTTATTTTCAGAACTTTTCTTTTTCCCATCAGGAGATTTTTGCTATGTATCTCTTGCTTCTCCTAGCAGTATCTCCACCGTGCAGAGCCGTGTTCTAAAAAGGACTTCTGTCTGCACATTTTCAATACTATAGATGATCTGGACTGCCTCAGCAATCCTTCACAAGTACTCTACCACTTGAGCCATACCTGTAGCCCATAAGTCACAAAGTATGTGGTGATTTGTTAGAGCAGCCACAGGAAACTAAGATAATCCTGCTGCAACTAAATAGCCATTTATAAGCAATAAATGTAAATTTAAAGGAAACAATTCTCATTCACTTTTAAATAACCATTATTAGTTGCTAATGGCTATGTGTATCCATTGGACACTGAAGCCTTGGAATCAAGTTGGGCACTGAAAAATTCATTTGCTAGTCCACATCAATTTGTAGAGAGTTGATCCAGTTCATTGTGCTTACTGATGAAAGCCCAGCTGCACAAAGATATGGATGGCATCACTTAAAAGAATGTGCGCTGACCTAATATTGAAACTATGAACACCCTACTAGCAAAAGCTCACAAATTTCTAACAGATGTCAAGTATTTTATCATTATTTGCAACATGCTAGTACACCCTAGTGCAACTGTGCATTTTTGTGGGGGAGGTGCCTCAGTGCACCTTCAGAATTAGAATCTAAACTGATATCCTTGCTCCCACACTTACCCTTGAAATTTCTCAATACAGCAGCCATCATGATCATTTCAAAGTATAAGTCATATCCTGTCAGTATTCTGCTCACACCTTCCCATGGCTTCTCATTTCTTTAATATTCAAGGCCACAATCCTTACATTGGCCTAAAAGGCCCTATCTTATATCAATGCTCTGCAAACATTTTCTGCAAAGAGCTAGACAAAAACTATGTCAGTCTTGTGGGCCAGGTTGTGTCTATCTCAATTACTCCACTCTGCAGTCATAGCATGGGAGTAGTCATGGAAAATATGTAAAATGGCTATGACTGTGTTGCAGTAAAGCATTATTTATGAAATCAGATTGGGAAGGGGTTGAAGTGACAACATAAAGTATACTCACAGTGAGTATACATTAAGAAACCGCTTTTAATATTGACTTTGGAATTAAAATGAAAGATAGGACTGTAAAATAGGTAAAATTTGGGAGGGACATATTGGGGGAAGGTAAACAGAGTAGATTAACGTGAGAAAATATGATTGATAGGCTTCATATACATCTACAAAAGAGAATAATGAAACCACTTCTAATTGCCTTAGGTGGAGCAGATTTCAGGTCACAGGAAGAAATGGTGAGGTTGATCTAACCAATGTTCAAAATGAGATTATTCAGAATTGACCTAATAAGTTGTCACTGTTCAACATACTCTATTTTATTTTACTAAAATGGGGTAAAAACAGGCTGCACAGGTTCACTGACTGCTACACTCATGATCTATTCTTATGCTCCCTTTCTGTCACTCCACTCTAGTACTACTGAGCCCACTTGCTGTTCCCTGCCTGAGTGCTCTTTTTACCTTCTTCAAGTCTTATTTCAAATCTATTATTTTCACAGACTTTATTTGGCCACATATTTTGAAATTTCCATCACCTCTCTGTTCTCCCTTTCCTGAGTCTGATTCCCTTCACCAGAGCCTATTTCTTCTGTAGAACTTCCAACCTTCTGATACACCACATAACTGACTTCTTTAGCATGTAATTTGTTAATAATCTACCACTAGCTCTCCCATCAGTAAAATGTAAGATCCTTGAGGGCCCAGAGTTCTGTTTCCTTCTTTCTTTCTCCATCTTTCAATTCATCCTTCCCTCCTTTCTTCTCCTTCCCTTTCATTTCCTCCTCCCCTTCCTTCTTCTTCTATTCTCTCTTTTCTTAGAGAAGACAGGGACATTTTGGTCTCTTCTTTGTTCACTTGTAAGTTTGCATTAGTTTCAATAGTGTCTGGTACATAATAGCAATTTTTTTACATAATAGGAAATTAATATTTACTTGTTGAATGGCTGAATAATCTTTCTTCCAAGAGTAGAAATGAAATGGCATGAAAGTTTTCCTCCATTATTTATAGTTTCAGTGTCTGGTCATATGACAGTATGTTTTAAAATAAATATGTAAACCAAATATAAAGTGATAAAAATCCATCAACCAGAGTCTGCCATTCAACTAAACAGTAAAGTTGCTTATGTCATTTAACTCTTTTTTACACTTGCAAGTTGAAAATGTACTCTTATCAAAAACAAAGTCTTTGAATTATTAGGAAATGAACTATGTTACTCTCAGCTATTAAGTAAATAACAAAAGAAGAAAATATGTATAACATAAAACTTATTCCTCATGTATTAAAAAACTTATTTCTCATTTAGGATTTTTTTTAATTTTGAGACAAGGTGTCTCTGTGCAGACAAAGCTGACCATGATCTCACAGTCTTCCCACCTCAGCCTCTCATGTGCCGGAATGAAGACATATATCACCATGCACAGCTGAATCTTTAATTTAACAATATACACATGTTCAAGATCTTTCAAGAATTTGTACTAACTTAATTTCATAGCTAGTCATTTATTCCTGGTGACAGATATCAGCCTTTAAATAAACTATAAGTAGAGCTCCAGATTCTTATTGCTTTTACTGCAACCTTTAAAAAAAGAATTTCATCAGATAATTCCAACTCTAAATGAAAAGCAACATAATTTGTGTGTGTTATTAACACTCTAACTAAATTGACTCCAGTGCATTTGCTTCATTTTCCTATATTTGGACAATTTCATCCCACAAGTTTTACTTCCTGAGTATAAACATTTCAAATTCTGTCATTTAATAATCTTAATGGGTCCTCATAAAACATTTTAATAATAAAGACCTTCCATTTCTGCTCTCAGAGCATCCTTTTCTCTAGCAGTATTCAAGCTAGGCTCTTCAAGTGTCAGACTATATGGAGCTCACCCTAGCATTCCCCTGAGAATCTTGTTCCTCTTTTAACCACAATTTTCCTTCTTTTTTCTCTAAGCCCTTATCTAAAAAGCCTTTAAACAATACAAACTGAGTTTTTCCTCTGTCATTGTTATAGACCCATTGGTTGGCAGAGCTCAGATTTATGACCATGCTATTCTCACAACAAATATATGCTCATTTAATGAAGGTGATTTCAATGATGTTTTCTGCTTCTTCCTCCAATTACCTTGTAGAGAGTCTTGGTCTTGAGAACACACTGGTCAGCTTTTCATTGTTCACCTCAGCTATCACCATAATTGCTTAGTCTATCCATGTAAATAATTTGGAGACAGTGAGGCAATATTTATTTCAACAAAACTTGAAACCAGTGGCGGTGGTTCATGCATATAATCTTAGCTTTTTGGAAGGTGGAGATTGGGAGGATGTGATTCTAGGCCAGCATAGGCATAAAGTTCAAGAGAACCCCATCTTGAACTGAAGGTGTGGCTCAAGCAGAAGAGTGCCTGCTTTGCAAGTATAAAGCCCTGAATTCAAACCCCAGTACACCAAAAAAAAAAAGAAGAAGAAGAAAGAAAGAAACTCCATCTCAACCAATAAAAAGTTGGGTGTGGTATTATACATCTATCATCCCAGCTATGTAGGAAGCATAAGGAGGAGAATCATAGTCCAGACAAGTCAAGACATAAATGCCACACCCTATTTCAAATAACAAAGCAAGGGGCACCAAGATGTATGGCTGATAGACTCCAAAACTCTGAGCTCTCACAAGTTTGAAGGAATACTTTAGGTTCATGGTAGCAAGGGATAGAGAATCTGGATTCTCCACCTATACATTAGCAAACTAAAGGACAATGACTAACTTTAAACTACCTTTTAATAGCATGAAACAAACCCAGAACCAGGTGCTAATACTACTTACTGACACACTGAGCACCAGAGAACTGTTTCTCCATGTATGTGTGTTTCTGTTTTTTGTTTTTCTTTTTTTTTTTCTGCTCTTCTTCTGTCATTGTCCAACAAGCAAAAACTCAATGTAGAGAACTGGAGAACCAGTTCTGAAAGTGGTTGGGTTTTCCTAGACTTACCAGAATTCAGGGACACAGAACCTCTGACTGCCACCTGTCTGTGACCCAGGCCACTGGCCCACAGTAATATAACCCCCTGAGGTGAGGATTCCAACCAATCTGCTCTGGAGGAAACCACATAGTTCAATGTTGCTTGAGAGTACTGATTGAATCCCTCCAGGACAAAATTGTATGCCTAATTAAGGGAGAGAAATCTCCAAATCTGCCTGGTGTGGAAGGGGCATTATAGCCTGGGACCATCTTTATAAAGTGCTGGTCTGATCCATCTTGTGTGGGTAGAGGTGACTCAGCCTGCACATACTGGGAAAAGAATAATTAATTGGACCATTTTGGAGAAACTGTGAGCAAGCTTAAACAACCACCCTTCTTAGAGAAAAGTATTCAATCAAACAGCTAGCTCCAGCTCTTAGGCTTCACCATTGGGAGGGAGGGACTGGCTTGTGATCACACACAATCTCTTCTTGGGACCACTTCAAAGTACCCACTTATACCCCAACATGTCTCATGGAGAGGTGCACCATCAATTGTGACACAACACATCATATTAACCCTAAGGTGGGGCAAGGACCCAGAGCAGGCCCCTATCTAAAGGGATAGCACCTGTATTAAAAATCAGAAGAAAGCGTCCCATGCACTCACTAATCTCAGAGGAATACCACACCACAACACAACAATAAAGAAATTTGGACAATAAATATATTTTTAAGTTGTTTAACTTATCCTTTATTTCCATTTGCTAAAATTGTAATTTGCTTATTCCTCTCTTGTCCCACTTTCTTCTCTCTTTCACCACTTTTTTGTTTTGTGCTTTTTTCCTCCTTTACCTCTTTATCATCCCCCTTTCTCCCCATTGTTCCATCCCTTCTACATTAACCACTCACCAAATAATTTTTTATGACAACTTTACACATTGCTCCCCATCCTTCCTATCCTCCTGCAATCCCTAACAAGAGCACTCTCCTCCAGAATGACTAAACTATTCACACCATACATCTTTTCTACCCTACACACCATACATCTTTTCTGCCCCTCAGCCCATCCCCCATGTTTCCTCTTCTATACCCATCAATTTTATTACTTTAGTATTAATCTCTATATAAATAACTGTTATGTTTCAATTTCTACTGTTTTTAGGCAATACTGCCAAGGAATTTGCATATTATGTAAATTACTGATTCACAATTGAATCCATGAATTTCTTATTGCTCAGTAAAACTCCAGTGGGGTGAGAGTGTGAGGGAGAGAACCAGGCGGGAGAATTGACCCTAAACAATGTATGCACATGTGAATAAATGAATAGTTAAAAAAAAAAAATCCAGGTCAGGGAACACAAATGTTACAATAGCCCAGCTAACAAGTAAGCTAGACAGAGCATAGAAACTCAGTCATCTAGGAGAAAAGAGAGGATTAAAAGCTGAAATAACTGATCAACAACACAAGAGCAAATCTTAAAGTAAAAATGTATGGAAAAAAAGAAGTTGGGGAACATAACCCTGAAACCTTAACAGTCTGACAATAGAGGATTTGGTGAATTGTGAAGGGCATGAATCCTCCATTGCTGAGGTCAGAAGAATGATAAGCATTTTTAAGGAGCTTAAAAAGGACAAATGAAAACTACTCAATAAATCTGAAGAGAACATGTATTTTCAATAAATAAGAAGATAAGAAACAACTTAGTGAACTCAAAGAGGATTTCAACAAACACCTAAACAAAACCTAGGAAAGTAAAAAGAAAAGAAATGAAGACAGTAAAAGATATGAAAGAAGAGATTAACAAAGACATAGAAAATTTCAAAGAAAAAGAGTAAACCAGAAAGCTCCTTAGGTCAAATAAAAAATACTGTTGCAAACTACTCCAGCAAAGTGAAACAAGTGGAAAAGAAAATTTCAGTGCTCAGAGACAAAATAGATATTAAAGGAATAAGAAGAATACAGAACAGAGATGCAAAAAGAATATGCAAGAACTGTGCAACTCCATCAAAAGCCCAAACCTGAAGCATGGGCATTACAGGAGGAGGAGAGGTATAAGCTAAAGGCACAGGAAATACATCAACAAAATAATAACAGAAAACTTACCAAAACTCAAGGAAGAGAACCCAATTCAGGTGTAGGAATTCTCTAGGACAACAAACAGACATGAACAAAATAGAACCATAGCACATTACCGTTATAATACTTAGCAGAAAGAATAAGTAAAAATATTGGAGGCTGGAAGAGAAAAAAATGAAATAACATATAGAGATAAACCCAGGAAATTAACAGATTTTTTACAGAAACCTTAAAATCAAGAAGGGCATAGAGGGAGGTATTTCAAGCACTTAAAAAAAACTATTTCAATCCTCGGATACCCTACCCAGCAAAGCTATCATTGGAAATTGAAAGAAGAATAAAACCTTTCATGATAAACAGAAGCTAAAACAACAGATGAGTGCTAAACCAGCACTCCAGAAGATTCTCAAAGGAAACCTACACATTGAAAATGAAAATAAACATAATCATGAAAGGATGGGATTTACTACATCTCAAGAGAATAGCACAGAATTTATTCCACACACAAACTCTTACACATCAAAAATGACTAAATGAAAGGGATCATCATATCCCCCTCAATATTAACAATGAGTGTTAATGGCCTCAACTCCTTCATCAAAAGACATCAATTGACAAATTGAGTTAAAAAGAAAGACCTAATGATTTGTTGTTTACAAGAAATTCACCTTACAGAGAGAAGCAAACATTGGATTAGGATGAAAGGGTAGGGAAAGATTTACCAAGCTAAAGGCCTCCAAAGTCAGGCAAGAGTAACTGCTCTTGCATCTGATAATATAGACTTCAAATCTAAATTCATCAGAAGAGACAAAGAAGGTCATTTCATACTAATAAAAAGAGCACAAAGACCACAAATAAGTGACCTCATATTACCTCTCAAATTATGCTGTATTGTATTTTTTATTTTTGTTTAGTTTAAAATGCTTTTTACTTTCTCATTTGATTTCTTGACCTAGGGCTGTTTACATATGAATTGATTTGCTTCCAAATATTTATGTATATGCCAGAAATTTTTTAAAAATTGATTATTCTAGTTTGATTGCTTTTTGATATGGAAACATACTCTGCATGATTACATGAGTTTGACTTAATCCTTCTTATTAAGATTTACCATATGGTGGTAGATTGTGCTCTATTTTGGTAAAAGGAATGGTGTTGTTCAAGTCTAATATAATCTTGTTGATTCTTTACCTACATATTCTATTACTTGCTGAGTAAGGGGTAGTGAAATCTCAGATTATATTTGTGATTTTTCTACTATTTGAACTTCTATCAGTTATTGTCTTGGATTTTGATGCTGTTACTGGGTATATAAAAATCAGGATTGTACATTTTCTTGATTAATTGATCTTTTTATAATTGCAAAGTGAACTTTTTGTTGCTAATAGTGGTTTTTACTATAAAATCTACTTTGGTGCTAATGTAGTTATACCAGCTCAGTACTTTTGTTCTTATAGTTGGTTTTGTTTGTGTCATTTTGACAAAGGAATGAAATACTTACACAAATGTTGGGAAAAATTGATTTCCACATGTAGAAGACTGAAGCTAATTTTCACTCACCTAGTATAAAAATAAATACTCAATGGATCAACAATCCTAATATATGAGCTGAAACTTTGAAACTACTAGAAAAAAACCAGAGAAATCCCTTGAATATTTAAGCATATGTAATTCTCTTATAAGTAAAATGATCAATTGCTCAGAAAATAAGTCAAGAATTTAAAGATGATATCACATCAGACTAACCAGCTCTGCACAGCAAGGGCAACCAACAACAAGAATCAAAGCAAAACCTACAGAATGGAAGAAAATCTTTGCCAGTGACTCATTAGATAAAATATAAAAAAGCCATAATATATACAGAGCTCAAAAACTAAACACCAAAAGAATGAGTAATTCAATTAGTAAGAGTCAAATGAATTAATTAATTTTCAAAAGAACAACTATAAATGACTAACAAATGCATAAAGAATATCTATAACTATAAAGAAACTGATAATATTGTTAACTATAAAACAAAGCATCACTGAGATTCCAGCTCACTCCAGACAGAAAGGCTATGATTACAAAACACTCAGCAAATGCTGGTGAAGATGTGGGAAAAAGGGGACACTTTTTACATTCTTGGTGGGAATGTAAATTAGTCTAGCCATGATGGAAAACTGTATGAATGTTACTTAAGAAAATAAAGAAGGCAATAACAAATGATCTGCTTTACACTTCAAGGCCTATATCCAAAAGAAGGCAGGTCAATATGCAATGGAGATACCTGTACACTAATGCTTAAGGCATCAGTATTCACAATAAGCAAACTGTGGAATAATCCTAGGTTCCCATGATCCAATGAATGGATAAAGTAAACGTGGTTTATTTACACAATGGCATATTATTCAACCAGTAAACAAATTGTGTACTTTATAGGAAAATGTTTGGAAACTATAGGTCATCAGGTTAGAGGAAATAAACCAGACTGAGAAAAACAAATATTGCATGCTGTCTCTAATATTTTAAGAGGCAGAATCTACCCTTTAAAAATAAAAGAAATGTGTGAAAGGAAAAGTTGTAGTCAAGGTAAACATAGTGAAAGTACTTTCTACACATGTATAAAAATACAAATGATGATCTGGGCAACAGTGATTCATACCTGTAATCCTAGCTACTCAGGAGGCAGAGGTTAGGATGATCACAGTTCAAAGCCAAAACTGGAATATTGTTTGAGAGAACCTATCTCAAAAACAACCATCACAGAAAAGGACTGGTGCAGTGGCTCAAGTGTAGACCCTGAGTTCAAACCCCAGTACCTCCAAAGAAAAATAAAATGATTAAATCTACTAAAACTGTTTTAAGAAATGGGGGTGGGGATGAGTGGAAATGATAGATGGGATGAATTTCTACAACTTACATTGTATGCAAAAAATGGAAAAAAATCACTTGAAACCCCTGAGATCAACTAATATATGCTTATAAAAATGGGGAAAAAAGAAAAGTTTGGTGAATTTCAGAGGTACTGCTTTGGGAAGAACTACTTTCCTTTAGGACCAATGGCTATTTAGTGGGGTTCTTTTAAAATGTGTTCATGCATTCCTTGATATTTCTCCTGGAGCATTTCCACTATAGAATATGAGCTGGCCTTTGTAACTGATTTCTAGTGAACAGAATATCATGGACCTTCTTTGTGACCTCTAAGGCCAGGTTAGGGAATATGAAATAAATCCTACATGACTTTCTCTAAGAAAGCCACCCTTTGAATCAGGCTACCATATTATAAAGAAGCTCAAGGCCCACAGTGAATCTTAGGTAGAGGCTCCTGCTACCACCACTTAGCAGTCAAAAACAACTTTACCAGCCAGGCATGTGAATGAACTAGTCTTAAATGATTCTACTCCATAGCTTTGAGTTATGAAGCTGAGGCCAAGAGTAGATAAAAACACATGGCCTCATGCCAAAATTGTTGGTTGGGAACAAAATAACAAATGTCACTTTGGAACACTGAATTTGGAGTGCATGTCAGTAAATTGCAGAAGCTGTTACTAAATGTGAGTCACTGTCATTTTGGAAAAAAGTAATACAACAAACACATATAGAATGGCTTACACAAGAAGGTAAATGGAAGCAGAAATGACCTAAAAAAAGAGAAAGACAAAAGGGCTCCAAAGGGACTGGGTATGGAAGCCTAATGTGTCATTTTACTCTATGAGAACAGTTTAAAATCTTTTTTGATTGTTCTTTAGCAGAGATTCAAACAAATATCTGTACACCAATGTCCAGACCATCATTATTCACGGTAGACAAAAGTTGGGAAAAAGCTACTTGTCTTTCAATTGATGAACAAGTAAAACTATTGTATGTAAGACAGGAAAAAATGAAGTCACCTTTCCCATGGCACAGCTCCCTGCTGTGAAGCAAATTTCAGGCCATGACACAGAAGACAGAACTGAAGTAGAGCCTACTGGATGCCCAGAGCTGATGTGATGAAATTGAGAGTGTGCTGAAACAAGGAGATCATAGCACAGAATCCTGGAGAACATAGAGTGATACAGAGAGAGAACCCTGAAGATCTGCAGAGAATATTTGGAAGAGTAATGAAAACATGTATCCCAGAAAAATACTTGATTCTGAGGGAGAAACACTTGAAAAGTGTATAGACACTGTGCCTGGTGTTCACACACTGCCAGAAAGACTGTCCATTCCTTAGCTAACATGGAAAAGCTCATAATTCACATTACAGTGGACAGAGTAATCAGAACATACTTGCCTCAGCAGTGGGCAATGAGTCCTAGGCTGACCACTGCTCTGATACACCTAACAAATCATAACAACAAGACCAAAAATTATCAAGCTTTATTAATAGCTGAACCATATCCCAAAACAAAATTCAAAAATAGAAGTTGAGAAATCAAACTATTTTTAAAAACCAGATTGAACTTGTGCAGAAGCAATTCAAAAGAAATCAAACTGCATGATTAACAGACAAAACTAAATACACTTGAACTTTGAACTTTTGGATAATCAAGACAACTTAAAAAAAACTTTCCAGGTGCTGGTGGCTCACACTTACATTCCTAGCTACTCAGGAGGCAGAGAATAGTAGGATCACAATTCAAAGCCAACTTTAGCAAGTAGTTCCCAATAAACTATCTCAAAAGAGCAGCATAAAAAAAATGGCTGCAGAGTAGCTGAAGTGGCAGGGCACTGACCTAGCAATTGTGAGGCTCAGAGTTTAATCCCCAGTGCCATCAAAGAAAAAACAACTTGCAGATGAACCATGTTGCCTGGAAATATCAAAACCTTCAGTAAAAGGTATATCATGAACGAATAAGATAAATGTAAATAGGTCTATTTTTATCATTTGTTACCATAAACACATACAAATCTATTATAAAATACTATAATTTAGCAAAATATAAACCATCAACACTTAACAGTCTGTGGAGTCATTGAAAGTCTAGAAAACGTAAACAAGCATGAAGGTGTCATACTACCTAACTTTAGTATTTCATAGCCATCTTCCAGTTGCCATTGTGATGAGCTCAGTGTTTGCATGATCCACTTAAAACACTGTGGAGTGTTAGCCACCTTGCTGCTCACAGTTCATTTCTTCCATATATTTACTATCACAGGAAAAGCTCATCTCACATATTTTGTATACCTTTACATATATGATACATACAACATAGCAAATACATTAATCAGTAGTTTGTGTTACTGTAAAGGCTTCTAGTAATTAGAAAAATAACAATAGTCAAGTTTTTGAGGAGGGAAAATACACAGAGAATTTTACCAAAGTGGGGGAGGTCACCCATCCTAATTCTGACATTGTTCAAGGTCATTATACATCAAAAATCAAGTGAATTATGACTCCTATTTTCTAATTGAGGTAAACTGAGGTTTGAACAGTGATTAGTCAAAGAGCAAACCATGACTTATGCCAATCAATTGGACTTTACCACTATTTCAAAGTAAAATAGTTTGCATGGATGGGCTAGAGGCATGGCTCAAGAGATAGAGTAGATGTCTGGCAAGTATCAGAGCCTGAGTTCAACCTCAAATACCTCCAAAAATAGTTTGCCTGAAATCACAAAAGAAGTATTACAGCTTTTCACATTAGAAAACACACAAAATATGATATCTCAAAATCTTTACCTGTTTTATTTGCTCAAAAAATCTCTAGTGCTTAGGATGAACTATTTTATCTATTTTTGACAGAAGCTAAAAATGCAGAATTCATGTAATTATGTGCTGTGTTTTGCATATAGTTTGATTGTGTATTCCAAAAGTTCACCTGTTAGAGGTTTGGTTCTCAAACTGGTGTGAAAGAGAGGGCATGCATCCTTAAGATGTGGAGAGTTGTTGGAGTTCCCTGGGGACCTTGCTCTGACACAGCACTTGCACATGTCTTGCAAAATGAGGTACTTTTTGGTTAACTGATGAGAAACAAAACAAATTTTTAAAAAAGGGTAACTCCAACCCTTGAGACTCTCTCACCAGTCTCACCATGTGATATCTTCCTATTGCACATGTTCCTTCCACGATGTGACATAGCCAGGAGTCCCTTGAATGCTCTTTGGATTTCTAGCTTCCACGGCTATGAGGTAAATAAATTTCTTTTTCCCTTGGGGAAACGCCTAGTCTTTTTAGACATTTAGAAGTGCATAATGTAAAAATAGAGGGCTTAGTGCCACTGAAATATTTTTTGTGACTTCATAGGAATGGCTGCATTTTGGGAATGGAATTGTTAAACTTGATGTCTTGGAGAGTATGCTGACTGTTCACTGGGAGGTGGCAGGGGTGGGGTGGGGGAAGGGAGTATGCAGAGAGTATGCTTTGTGCCTGTTAGGTTGGTTCAGGTTGTCTAGCCATTGTTCCATATGCATTTCAGTTAGTACTGATGGGTATTAAAGGATAAGTTCTAATGCCAAAGTATGTTAGAAGTAGGGAATAATCCCTACATAAATGTCCTTTTGTTTTAGGAAGAGTGACTTATTAACCCACCTCTTAGAGCCAGTGTCTTCTTGAAGTTAGTCACTGGACAGGTGAGGGAGGTCTCTTTGCTAATAATCTCCACATCTAGAAGATGGATCTTAATTATAACCAAAACCCCATACGTGCATTTTTGGTAAAGTACTTGTGTTTATTATGTACAAAGGTCATTGTTGTGCAACATCTAAGCTTTATAGAAATCCTGAGGTAACAGTGTATGGTAAAAAGTAGAGCTAGTGAATTAGCCAACTTGTAAATAGGTTATAATCAACAGAAAAGATGCATCTTGGACGTGAAATTGTCACGCCTCTGGCATTGTGAGTAGTACTTGTTCATTAGGCTGGTAGTAGAGGGGCCGAAGGAAGCCTATAGGGAGAGTTATGTGCAGGTGTGCTCAGATTTACAGTTTTATGAGAGCCACTGATGTGTATGTATCTTCTGGCTGTACTACAGAGATACATTAATTCAGTGGGAACATGCCTGCTTGCTAATATTTTAATAGTGTAGATATGATAATGAACTCTCAGAAACTATGCTTAGTGTACTCTTGCTTTATGTCTCATTGTAAATGGAGCATTAAGGGAATGCAGTATTGTAACTGCCAATAATTCTGTCTAGAGAGAGGCCTGTTGCCATTTCTGTCTTCAGTGAAATTTTTGTCCCCAAGGAAGGCAGGATTATAATTTTTTCATAACAGATTGAGTTGGTGTAGTGTATTCTTGGCTATCAAAATATTCATGTAGTTTTGGGATAGAGTTGGTGAGTATTCACAATGTGTGTAAAAGCATGACACAGACCATACGATCTCAGTTACCTAAAATGGATCGTTATGTGTACACAGGATTTAGGACAGTCCAACTGTACTGCTTGTGGCTATGGATGATTTTGTTCTTTGCTTCATGTGTTTGTTTCCTGTAATGCACATGTTAACTTAATAAAGGTTATTTTAAAAACCTGAAAAAAAAAGTTTTTAAAAGCATGTGAAAAAAACTATCTAAAAATTTCAGTTGAAAGGCTGGAGGCCAACTGCATAAAAATAGGATGTAACTATATACTGTCTAGAATAAATATATTTTATTTAAAGACAGAGATTAGTTTTAAAAAAAGGGAAACATTATCACATCAAGAAAGAAAACTGAGCTAGAATAGCTGCATTAACACCAAAGCTGATATCACAGCAAAGACTACTGCCAACAATAAAAAAGGCCATTTTGTGACTATAAACGGATCAATTAATCAAGAAGATGCACATTCCTAAATGTTTATCTATTCAGTAACAGTTTCAAAACATGAGACATAAAATGAGAGAACTGTAAAAAGTTTAAAAAATCAAAGTATAATCTAAGATTTCACTATCCCTTATTCAATAAGTGATAGGACATATAAGCAGAAAATCATCAAGTGTATATTGGACTTGAACAACAATATTCCTCTTACCAAAATAGAACACAATCTACCAACATACAATAAATCTTAATAAGAGGGATTAAGTCAAAATCATGTAAGCACACAGATTATGTTTCCTGATCAAAATCAATAAAACTAGAAATCAACTTAAATCATATTTAAATAGTGATAGAAACTAGAAAACATTTTAAACTGAACAAATATAAAAATGCAAGACAACAAAATTTATAGAATGTAGCTTTCTCATTATAGCCTACTGGAAAGCTAACCCACCAACACACTCCAGCCTCATAAAACCATATACTTGTATTATTCATGAGTTAACCCACTTATTTCTTCCCTATCACCACCTTTGTTATCCTTAGGTCAGGACGATTCAGTTTTGCTCCTATATTCCTCTAAATACACTGGATCAGAAGTGGTGAATGCACTTCATTGGGGTTTGCCATAAACCCAAAGTTGTAGTTTGTCACCTGTGGCAGGTATTACAGCTAACTATTCTCTTGCTGAGTGCAGTACATGACTTCAATCAGGGTCTTAAGCATTGACATGAATGTCTGTCTACTGAACCACACATTGCCGGTTTAGTAACAAAAGACCACAATGCTACCCAATGTTAAATAATCTTTGAGAATTCTTAAATAAAACAATACAGAAGACTGAATACTTTCAACCCAAAACTTGGCCCCAGATGTATAAATCTCAGTGTAGAAACACACATTTCATGAAAACACAGTCAGTATGTTTCCTTTGAAGCCAACAGTTCCACAATACTTAAATAATAATAACGATGTGAAAGAAATTTCAAACAATGAATTCAAAAAGCAATGACAAGAATGACCAATGATATTAAAGAGGGATGTTTAAGAGCTGAATGAGTGCAGAAGATATAAACAACTAACTGAATTCAAAAAGAATTCAAACAGATGAATGAAATAAAGTAGACAATGCAGGATAGGAAGAAGGAATCCAAAAGATATAGAAAAAGCAAATTGAAATCTTGGAAATGAAAAATCTAAAATATCTGTCTAATAGAATGGGTCATTCTGAAAATAGAGATAGAGTGTCAGCAATTGAAAATAACATGGAGGAATTAGATCAATCAGTCAAATTCAATGAAAAATTAAAGAAAATATGATTAGAACATGTAAGGCCACCATGACACCAAAAAAAGAAAAAATCTATGGATTATTGGTATAGAAGAAGGGATACAAATCATGGCACAGATAACTTATTCATTAATATCACAACAGAAAATTTCCCCAATCTAATGAAAGACAGGGTCATCCAGGTAAAGGAGGCTTTTAGAACACCAAGCAAGCAAGATCAGAAAAGAAATACACCCACACATGTTATAATTAAATCACTAAACATTCAAATAAAAATATTGAAGGCTGCAAATGAGAAGCAATAATGTACCTATAAAGACAAACCCATCTGAAAAAAATAGCAGATTTCTCAACACAAGCTTTAAACATAAGGAGGGAGTGGAATGATATATGTCAAGTACTGAAAGAAAACAGCAATAGTCCTGGGTTAGCATATCCAACAAAATGATCCTTTATAACTGAAGGAGAAATAAACATTCAAGGATAACGAAAAACTAAAGGCGTTCATAACTACCAAATTGACACTGCAGAAGATACTTAAAGGAATCCTACGCAGAGAAGAGGAAGATTAACAGAACAAAGAAAGAATAAATCCCACTAGACTAGTAGATTAGCAAACAAGGAATAGAGAAAGTAAATATCAGAAAAAGAACAAAATGACAGAAAATGATACATAACTTTCAACAATAACACTGAATGTTAGTGATCTCCATTGTTTAATCAAAAGACACAGAATGATGAGTTGGACTAAAATGCAAGATCCAATGATAAAATTAAAGATTATATTATATTTAAAATAATATAATTATTACCTATAATTATTATTTATTCCCTATAAGAAATTCAAAACTCTGACAAAAGCAAACATTGGAGGGTGAAAATTTGTGAAAGGGTGGATCCAATAATGGACCACCAAAACAGGCAGAAGTTGGAATATTAGCATCTGGTAAAGTGAACTTCAAACCAAAACTAATCAGAAGAGAAAAAGGTCACTTCATATTAATAAAGAGAATAATCATGAGGAAATAAGAATTGCTAAAACATATGTTAACAGCATATGCTAAATGTGTGTGTACCAAACTTCACTAAACACTACTAGAATTAAAAGCAGAGACAGACACAATTAATGTGAGACTTCAATCCTCACCTTTCACCAATAGATAGAAAACATCAACAAAAACTTCAGAACTGACACTATACACTGAAAAGATTTACCAGATAGCCTTGGAATATTTCATCCAACAGCTTCACAATACACATTCTTCTAATCTGCCATGGAAATTTCTCCAAAATAAATCATATTTAAATTATAAAAAGTAAAAAAAACAGTATTACAATGGCAAATGATACAATATCCATGAAAGCTATATATGAAAATCGGACCTAATTTGCAAAGTAAACCAGACCTAACTCAAGGAAACATTGATAATTTTGGACAGAAAGGACATAATTATCTTGTCTTTAACAGAAAGACAAGGTACCGTTAATCTACCTAAATATTTATCATTTTGTTCAAAGGTATAATCTCAGAATCTAACATTTTGAATGATCATAAATGTCACAAGTTTTCAAAGAACTTGGTGAACGTTATTTATTTTCACATGATTCATGTACCTTGCTCACACTGGATTTTATTGGATTTTGGCACATATTAAAGAAGTTAAAATTTGTTTAGTAGTCCGTCTTGTTTATGGAATACTGACAAACATATTGGGTTGTTGTTGCTAATTTTGCTTAATTTGAACTTATCAATCTTTTATGTTTTCTTCCTTCACATTTACTTGTGGTAACCTTCACCCTGAGGTGAAATAATTCTAATTCACTGTACTTTCTGAGATATGTAGGGAACAGCTGGGCACCATGACTCCAAATATGGATGCACCATAGTTTACACAATATGAAACGTATCTTTAGACTTATTGTTACTGCTCTTCCTCATATGTCAAGATTTTGCAAGACTTGTTTGTCAAAGAGCAAGAACGGCTTCTAAAAATTGAACTGCTCCTGGTTTCTGTTTTTACACAGTAACACAGTTCAAAATCTACCAGTTTACACATTTACTTTAGTTGCTGAGTACATTGCATGCTTTTGCTTTCTGTTTACTTGAAAATTCATAAGACATTCACATTTGTCTTGCTCTCTCTTTATTGAAAGTAACTCCTGTTCCACACTTTCACTGGTTGCTTTCATACAAAGGTAATTAAAAGATTCCCTTTTCAGTTTTTCTTTAATATAATTGATCTATAAGAATATAATGGAAGGAAATCTAAAACTTGAATGTGGTTGAGGAGCAAATATAGTAATCTTAAGCTGCCTAAGACCACTATGTGAAGGGGACTAGGAAGTAGTGAAGAGGTCTAGT
Source organism: Castor canadensis (assembly GCF_047511655.1). Lineage (NCBI taxonomy): Eukaryota > Metazoa > Chordata > Mammalia > Rodentia > Castoridae > Castor > Castor canadensis. The sequence goes on along the minus strand of NC_133400.1, from coordinate 49,079,407 downwards.
ATAGATGAACCACTGTGGGTTATAATACCAATGTTCATGGAAGTAATGCTAGGAATCTCTCTGTATAGCTATGTTTATTTGGAGAAATAGAAAAAATGTTATGTCTCTCTTATTATCTCTTATGTTTTCTCAACAAAATTGGAGAACAAGAAGGGGAGCAGGGTGGGAGGTGACCCAAAAACTGTATGCACATATGAGTAAATGTAAAAATGAGAAAAAAAAGGAAGAGGGAAAAAATAAAGCCAAAAGAGCAACTTTCAAAAAAATGATAATAATACAGTTTGGTAAGAAAGGATAAAAGCCAAGAATATTCTAAAACCATTGCATAAAACCATATGTAAATTGTGACATAAAATCAATTGTAATACCTTACAATCTATAGCAGATTCATACAGTGTAGTCCATTGAATTACTCTGAAACTCAACAAAATTAAAGCCAACAGAAATCACAACATTTTAGTCTTTACATTCATCATCCTTGTCATAAAGAATCTGCATTTGACTTTAGGCTTTCATTTTGCAATGATTGTTTCATGTTGTTCCTTCATAAAATGGCTCTAAGCTATCTCTTAGTAGAAAGTCTCTTATCTCTTCCTGTCATTTTCAATATCCATAATATCTAAACACCTTCAGAGACATGGCTTTGAGGTATTTTGGACTGCATCAATAATTGCTTTCTAGAATAACACTATGAAATTAAAATGCCAATTAACGAATTTTTACAAAAACATTTCATTACCATATATTAGTTGTATGGGGGGTGTTCATTGCAACATTGAAGAGATCTCCAATAAATAACCTAACTTATGATGTATTTCAAGTTCCTAAAAAAGCAAGGATAAGTCAATCCCAAATTGAGTACAAGGAGAGAAATAATCAAAGTAACAAAATAATCAATGTAACAAAAAGTAGGTTCTTTAAAGGAATAAATAAAATTGACAAAGACTTAGAACTCCCAAAGTAATAAAATTAGACACAAGAAGATAACATTACAAGTGATACCATTAAAATTAAGGAAATCATTAGGGAGTGCCTTGAAAATGTATTACCAAATAAATTTCAAAATCTAGCATAAATGGATAACTTTCTTGACACATATGACCCATCAAAATTGAACAAAAAGATACAAATAACACAAACAGATCAACAGCAAGCAATGACAATAAAATGATAATTAAAATCCTTTTAATGAAGAAAAGCCCAATGACCAGACACATTCACCACTGAGTTGTATCAGACCTTGTAAAGAACTAACAGCAATGCTTAAATTATGCAACAAAATACAAACAGAAGCAATAAATAAAAACTCATTCAATGAAAACAGGGTCAACATAACTGGATAAGGATACAACAAAAGAAAAAAACTATAGACTAAGTTCTTTAGTGACGGAGTTCCAAAAGCCCCTAAGAAAATGCTTACAAATAAAATTCAAAAGCACATTAAAAAACCATACACCTTCAAGTTAAGTTCATGCCAGGGAGTCAAAGATTTCTGAACACATACAAACAAATAAACGTAAACCAGCATGTAAATAGAACCAAGAACAAGAATCACATGATCATCTCAATAGGTGCAGATAAAATATTTGAAAATATCCAACATCACTTCATGATAACAAATGCACCTGCTCACCTATATTTATTGTAGCATTATTCACAATATCTATGCTATGGAAACATCCAAGATGTCCTACTAATAATGAAAGGATTAAGAAATTGTGGTACTTACATATAATGGAATTCTATTCAGCCACTAAGAAGAATGAAATTTTGTCATTTTTAGGTAAATGAATGGAACTGGACAACAATAACACACACACAAAAAAAGAAATGGGCAGATGGATTGAGCAGGGAATTTTTAAAGGAAGAGGAACAAATGGCCAACAAATACATGAATAAGGTGGTTAAGTTCCCTGGCCATAAACTGTGCATATCAAAGCTACACTAAAATTTTATCTAATCCCAATTATAATGACTATCTTCAAGAACACAAACAAAAACAAATGGTGGTATGGATGTACGGAAACAGGAAACCTTGTATGCTTTTGATGGGAATATAAATTACTAAAACCATTATGGAAAGTAGTACAGAGATTCTTTGACAAACTGAAAATAAAACTACCATATAATGCAGTGTTAAAACTCCTGAATATATGCCTAAAGCAATGTAAGTCAGGAAACGATAGAGACTTTTAAACACCAATGTTTATTGCAGCACAGTTCACAATACCAAGCTATGGAAGCCAGCCTAGGTGCCCTGAAACTGATGAAAGGATTAAGAAACTGTGAGATTTTATATATATATATATATATATATATATATATATATATATGCACTGGAGTTTTATTCTTTCAGAAAGAAAGAAACTGTGTAATTTGAACGTAAATTGATAAAATTGAAGGACATCATATTAAGTGAATTAAGCCAGGATCAGAAAGAGAAAAAGAAAAAGGCTAAAGGTTTTCTCTCATATGTGGGAAATAGGTCCCATCTAACAAACATAATTGTAGACACATTTATCCATTGAACTTGTTTGTAACTTTGTAACTATGTAACTCAGAGGAAGAGGGAAAGGAAAAGAGAATGATAGTCAACAATATCAACGTGCAGTGCATCTATGCAGTAGGTGACATAATGATACATACTGAAAGCTGTTGAATTGTAAGGATTAGGATGGAAAGGGTAAGGGAGAGTAATAGAGGGGGTGGAACTGAGCAAAGAACAGGATAGCTGAGATACAGCAAGAAATCCCTTTGAACATTGACTTTGAAATTAAAAATGTAGGACAAGAGTGTTAAGTATAAAATAGGTACTGTGGAGGGAAGTACTTGTGAGAGGGTGCAGAGTGAATGGAGGAGATGAAGGTGAGGAAATATTAATAATGGCTATATATATATATATATATATATATGAAATTGAATGATGAAACTTTTGGAAACTGTTTTAAGAGGGGCAGGAGGATCTTGAGGGAGAAAGAAGGTGGAGGTCATCTAACCAACGTACAGTGTAATGCCCTCCAGAATTATCACAATGAATCCCGCTGTACAATGTATATCTGCTAATAAAAGTGAAAAACATAAAAAAATATATTTCCAGGTGCAATGTCTCAGGGCTGTAGTCCTAGCTACTCAGATAGCAGATACTGGAAGGATCGTGGGCCACCCTGGCCAAACAACATCTGAAAACCCATCTCAGTCAATTAAAAACCTGGGTTTGGTGACATAATCCTGTCATCCCAGCAATGCAGAAAGCATAAACAGGGAAAAAAGTGAGACTCTATTTGAAAATGAATGAAAACAAAATGTGTTCTAGGCATGGTTTAAGTGGTACAGTGACTTGCCTGTCAAGACCAAGGCCATGAATTCAAACCATAGTGCTGCCAATAAAAACACAACAAAAATTGTAATGTATGATGTAAAACTTTGAAACAACTAGAGAAAATTACAGGAAAAGCACTTGAAAATATAAGTATAGACATTACTTTCTCAAAAGCGCATCATTTGCTTAGGTAATAAAGAGCAAGAATTGACAAATGGGAATGCATCAAATTTAAAAGCTTGTATACATCAAAACATACAATTAGCAGGATCAAGAGAAAACCCACAGATTGGAAGAAAATCTTGGCATACTCTTCATGGGACAGCGGATTAACAAGGATTGACATCCAGCATATACAAAGACCTCAAAACCGTAAACACCAAAACAACAAATAATACAATTAATAAATGGGCAAATGAACTGAACAGACAGTTCTCAATAGAGAAGTACAAATAGCTAATAAATGAAGAAATGTTCATCATTTTTAGCCATACAGAAAGTTCCAATGCAAACAACACTGAGATTCTATCTCAGCCCAGTCAGAATGACTATCATCAAGAAAACAAAGAACAATAATGCTGGCTAGGTTGCAGGAAAAATGGAAACTTTATGCACTGTTTCTGGGGATGGAAATTAGTTCAGATGTGGATATCACTACTGGAGTTCCCTCAGGAAACTACAAATAGTGCTAACATACATTCTTATAAACATGCTGTGAGCATACATACATCCAAGTGAATGTTATTTTTGAGAAAAACACATTGATAATGCAGTGGAGAAAGACAGCCTTTCCAACAAATGTTGCTTGAAAACCGAGACAACCCTGACCACAAATAAACTTGGATCCACATTTCAGGCCATATACAAAAAATTTCAAAGCGGATCATAGATCTAAATATAAAACAGAAAACATAAAACTTATACATGAAAGAAAAACGTTTCTTAATAATGACTCAAAAACTTAAAATCCATTGTTATAAGAACACATTAATTGGACTTCATCAAAATTGAAATCTTCCACTCTTCAAAAGAAAATATGGAGATAATAAATAGCTTAGCACAGTAGCTCACATCTGTAATTGCAGGTAGTGGGGAAGGTAAAAAAATGGGAGGATCATAGTTTGAGGCCAGCGTAGGCAGAAGGTTAGTTGAGGCTATGTGGGAGGAATGGGTAGGAGAATCACAGCTAAGGTCACCCTTGGGCAAAACACAAGGTCCTACCTAAATACCTAAAGATAAAAGAGGCTGGGGCATAACTCAAATAATAGAACACCTGCCTATCAAGAGTGAGGCTTTGAGTTCAACCCCAGTGATGGCCAAAATGAGAATAAATATGGAGGGTAATTATAACAAAAGTACTCCCATAAAAGTATTGGCTGCCATGCTAGAACACTCCACTTTGAGTAATTAATAAACAAAATTAAAATTACTTATAGAAAGGACAAAAGGAGGATAAAAATGGGCCTGGTGGTGAGTCTCAGTAACAGAGCACATATTTCTCAAGTCTGAGAGACCCTGACTAGGATCACCAGCCCAGAAAAATAAATAGAAAATAACAATAAAATTGATAAAAAGAGGAAAATATACAAGCCACAGAGGGAAAAATCTTTCCTAAAATGCAGCAGATAAAGAAATGACATCCACAATGTATATTTAATCCCTGAAATTCAACAAACAGCAAAGAACTAATTTCTTTTTTTTTTCATTTTTCTTTTATTATTCATATGTGCATACAAGGCTTGGTTCATTTCTCCCCACTGCCCCCATCCCCTCCCTTACCACCCACTCCGCCCCCTCCCTCTCAGCAGAAACTATTTTGCCCTTATTTCTAATTTTGTTGTAGAGAGAGTATAAGCAATAATAGGAAGGAACAAGGGTTTTTGCTGGTTGAGATAAGGATAGCTATACAGGGCATTGACTCACATTGATTTCCTGTGCGTGGGTGTTACCTTCTAGGTTAATTCTTTTTGATCTAACCTTTTCTCTAGTTCCTGGTCCCCTTTTCCTATTGGCCTCAGTTGCTTTAAGGTATCTGCTTTAGTTTCTCTGCATTAAGGGCAACAAATGCTAGCTAGTTTTTTAGGTGTCTTACCTATCCTCACCCCTCCCTTGTGTGCTCTCGCTTTTATCATGTGCTCAAAGTCCAATCCCCTTGTTGTGTTTGCCCTTGATCTAATGTCCACATATGAGGGAGAACATTTTGAGCCAGGCTAACCTCACTCAGAATGATAAGAACTAATTTCTTAAAGGGCAAAAAGATTTGAAAAGACCATTCACCAAAGAATACATAGGAATGGAAAGTAGGCACATGAGAAGATGCTCACCATTATTAGTAATTAAAACCATATGATATGTGCAGTGGACACCCATTAGAAATGTTAAAATATTTTGAAAAAATAATAGTATGACCTTTGGAAGATATGGAGAAACTGGAGATGTCATGCACTAGAGATGCACATTGAAAATGGTATAAAATTTTGGAGAACAATTTGGAAATTTCTTATAGGGAACTACAAAGTTGCATGAAGGGACTTACATGAGTGATGGATTAAGAATGTGCTCAACTCACAGTCAAAACTTACCAAATGGCACATTTTACATACACGCAGTTTATAGTGTATCAGTAATACTTCAGTGAGTCTACTGAAAACAAAATGCTCTGCTGAAAGAACAAACACCTAAGAAGTAGTTGGGACCGAGAGAGTCCCACACGCCAGTGCACTGTGGCACAGAGTTAAGCAATGTACGCACATTTACTACAGTATACATTAAGAGGCCTCATGCTGATGCAATGTGCTAAGTTTACACACCAGTGTAAGTTGTTCAGTTATGAACAGGACATCTTTATTCTTAGGGTAAGGCTACTCACAATAGCCTGAGGCACTTTCAGAAGACTTAGCTAAGTCATCAATGTCTTCCAGAAATTCTATTTGTTTTCTGACCTATAAAATAAATAATGTTATCTTAAAACGTTCCCAACATATCCATGACATAAACTAAATAAGCAGAAGAAGGAGTTATACATCTAATAACCCCTAAAAAATCAGTTCTTCTGAAAAGAACTGACTTTCCTCAAAAGGATGTCTTTATTTTTAATTGCTTTTTGAAAATAAATGTCATTACGAAACAAAAGACTATTTTATACTTTGCCTGTTCTAATGTATTTTTAATTTAGATTTTATGTTTTACATTATCTTTTTAATGTGTTATTCAAAAAACAGTACTTTGATATGTTTGCAATTATTTTAAGACCCACTGTTTCAAGTTTATTACTTACTTGAAAAAAAGTGAAAACTTTTATTTTAAATTAAAATGAAATTCTTAAATGTATCAACTTTATTACATATTTGGAACAATTTAACAGGCGTTAAATGTGTCCTGAGATAAACCAGGCTTTAAGACAAAAATCCACTTGTCATTGAAAAAGAGACTTTTGCAGTGCAGTTTGTTCTAGTGATCTGGACCTGTGGGCATAAAACAAGCACTTAAGGTTATCAGGTCTGATCTCTTGTTCATCTATTATTGCTGGGATTTCATATTCCTTGCTTTTTGTCAGGTGACTAAACAGGATGATGGTAAGAATGGTAGGCCTGCATTTATTCATCATCCCTCTTTCCCACCCTGAGCCTAAGGTGCTCAGGAATTTCAGCCAACAAAACTGCTGCTTTAGTACCTTTATCTTCTTCTCCATTTAAGAGTTTCTGGGTTTCTGCATTGGTGTCTGAAACTACATTTCAGGCAGCAGCCTTTGGGCTCATGTCCTTGTGTTTCCTCATCCTCTGCCTTGTCTTCCTCATCCTCTGCCTTGTCTTCCTCCCCAAGTTGTCATTGACAAGGGGAGGATCCTTAAAAGATTGTGCCCTGTAGTCCTGATACATATTCTAGCTCACTGTTCTACTTTGCTCTGCATGATAGTTTTCAGCACCCTCCATGCCTGCTTCCTGCACAGGAGGGTTGGCAGAGTGTGGTAGATGCCCACACATTCCCTGCACGTAGTAAGAATGGAACCTCTGTGTGAGGTGGAGCCTATAGTGGACATTTTCAGCCTAGCCTCAGGAGCATGCTCCAAACACTCATCCTTTCCCACTCTTGCTCTTCTGCTAATTGTGCAAGTGAGTTTCATGGAGGACCACTGTGACTTAGATGGTCCCCCACAGTTGATAAGATCCCAGGACCGGGATATTTGGTATCTCTCAACCATTTTCTCTTTCAACAAAATTAAACACCAGTCTCTCCAATACTTTCAGGTGCAGTGATTTCCTGGAAGCTCTTTGTGGTTGCATTATGTCTTCCTTGGAATCAGCCCTATTGATGAAGTCATATCTGTTTCTTACATCGAACCAGCTTTTTGATTCCAACCCTTCCCTGATGTGATCTTCTTGTCCCTTCCTGAAGTCAAGCCCATGAGAGACCACATAGTCTGGAGAAGAGATCCACCTGCAGGATGCCCCTGGTGCAGGGCTTTTTCTGGAGAGCAAGTGAGTGGCCATGTCTTAGCCTCACTGCTAACAGCTGCAGTGGTGCTGAGGTCAGCTGTTGCAGATGAGGCTCCTCCCAGGGTCTAATGGTCAATAGTCCTGCAGTGCAGTGCAGCTGCTCTGGGTCATGGGGTCTACTCAGCTCCCTCTGCCAATCCATACTTTTTACTTAATTTTTTAGCAATACTTTGTGTTTTTCTTCAGAAGTTTTCCTTGAAAGCCTATAAAACCCCATGAAATATTGTCAGGCAAGAATTAAATATGTATAATACAAATCATCTTGTGTATTAATACAAAATATCTGCAGTCATAATTTACTTCTATTCAAAGTTTACAGGTTACTTAAAGTATTTCTTTCCACAAGATGAATTCAACTACAAACAGAATTTAAGCTTAAGTGACAACAAATAATACTGCTAATAAAACCAAAAATTAAGTTTCAACCAAACTTTCTGGCAGTAGAGGCAAAAGGAAAATCATGATGTTACTTGCATTATTTGATACAGAGAAATGTACCTAAGTTGTTTGTTATTGTCACTTGAACACAACCAAAAGAACACTCACAAAGTCTGTTCACCTTAAACCTCACATGGAAAATGTTACTTAATTCCTTTTGTGAGGGAAACCTTTGTTTAGTTGTTCTGGGATTTGAACTGTGGGCCTTGAGCTTGCTGGCAGTCTACCATTTGAGCCACATCTGAGTCATTTTTGCTTCACATAGTTTTTGAATAGGGTCTTGTGTTTGTGCTCTAGCAGACCTGGATTGCCATCCTCCTATTTTTGCCTCCTTAGTATTAGTGATGAGAGGCACTCACCAGCATGCCTACCTTTTTATTGGTTAAGACAGGTTCTCACAACATTTTTGTCATTTCTGGTCTTGAACCATATCATCCCAATCTCTTTCCCAATTAGCTAGGATTGCAAGCATGCGGCTTTGTATGCAGATGGAAAACTTTTTTTATAATAATAGTAATTTGCATTCTCAGGACCTACTATGCATATACTCCACTGTACTATTCTAAGCACTGTACATGTGATAAACTCATTTGAACGCTCACAATTCTGTGAGGTACATATCATGTAGAAAAACAAATGCCAAGTAACATGTCTAAGACCTTACAGTTAGAGAGTGGTAGACTCATAATATAAATCAATGAATTCTGTCTTCACTATATTTAAAAATGTACTGTGAAAGCAAAATTTAATGTATTTTAGGTGATGTACTAACAGTTGAGTCCATATTATCATTCCATGTCTGAAAACATTTTTAAACAATTTGTTAATTTTGCGAATATTATTTTCAAAATAAGAAACCTTTATTCCTTTATCCTTTAGCAACACTCTTCTCAATAAATGTAGATTTATATTTTTCTCAACAAATTCATCAAAAAGCATCATTCATCTATTCAACTATAAGGAGAATCATTTAACAAATACATATTAAAAATATAACACATATTAATGATAAGATTTCATTACTAGAACTTAACAAATTAAAAGCAATAATCTGTGCTAATTGACTTATCATTTATATGCAAATGAGTTCTTCCCCTTTCCCAGGAAACTACACAGCTATTAAACTGATCCACCTGATTAATTAGAGTACCTTGCACAATCACAGGTACTCATGATGATGCTGGGAAGTGACAAAAAATGAGTAAATTCTCTGTAGTATGGCCTAGGTGTCTACATGCATTTTAACATAAGTTTTAAAAGCACTGTGCATGGTAATCAATTGTTGGTCATCATTTACATGTTCAATTACATTAGGGTTTCCACATCTATTCCATTTCAGAAATGGCAACTTCTTCATATATATTGTTAATAATACACTCTAGTATTAATACATATATACACATAAACATACACAAGAAGAATTAAAAGAAGGCTTTTTGATTCTCAGATGTAGAAACTACATTTAGTTGAATATTTGTATTCTCTACTGAATTATTTCCAATGGCATAGAAGCATATTCTGACAGCTTCATTTTAAAAGGAAAACTTTTAAACCTAACATTTTTCTTCATTTGTTAACCACTACTGTTGCTTTTCACAGTCAAATTTCTCAAGTTGCTGTCTACACTTATCAGATACAGCTGAACATCCATGCCAACATTTTTTCAAACTGTTGTTTGGGAAAGTCTCTTGTTCTCATCTTCTTCAGCCTTTCAGCAGCACTGGTATAGCTGAATATTCTCTTGCTTTGTTTTCAGACCACACTGTTCTGTTTTATTCCCAGAAAATCAATTCCCAGTAACTTCCCTTCACGTGGAAAGAAAGAAATTAATAGTTTTTACCTTTCTTTCACTTGAACTCCATTCATCCATCTCTTGCACTTGACCACCAGTTACTGAAGTGGACTTCATGGACACAGGTTTACTCTCAGATGCTATGGAGGGCCATTTTTCATCTTTATTTTCTTTATTCACTTCCTATGCAAGGATTGACTGATCCTTTTAAATATTAAAAAAGAGCAAGGATTTCTAATAATTCTACTGGCCAAGATTTTAAAAAATTAGAACAATTCCAAGTATTAATTAAAAAAAAACAATTATAACGTTCCAGCTAAAGGGCAAAGGGTGTGACGCAAGTGATAGAGTGTCTAGCAAGCACATGGCACTCAATTCAAACCCCAGCACTGCCAAAAAATTCCAGCTAAAGACTGCACATGTACATTCCTTGCTTTAAAAAATACCATTATGCAATAATAGTACAAAGTGACATAGGAATTGATATTTCGATAGTTACAGCTGAGCACATGGAGTGACTTAATTAACTTATCAATCAATATCCTGCCTTTATTGAGAACAATTTACCTATATTGAACAAAATCTTTTCTAAAATTTCCTGTAAATTTTAGCAAATAATTCTATATTTAAGAATGTATTCAAAATAATCAGAAAGATAGACACATTTAAACAAACACTACACCTTGTAGCATTAATGTAACACGAGTACATGAAAAACAACCCAAAATTATCATTGCCAAGTAAGCAGGATTGCGATATGCTGTGCCTCCTACTCATTAGACAGATTTCCAGTTTAAAAATTGTCATGGTATTTCCAAGAATTTCACACTCCACAAAACTAAGAAGCTCTCTCCTCGCAAAACTCCAAAAGTTATTTAGCAACTTAAAAAATTCATACAAATGTGTAATGTAAAGAGTTGAAACATTTCTTCACAATACCTCAAATTCCAGACTTTGTTCAATTCCATTATTTCAGTCTCTAACTTAGATTTCATTTCTTTTGTTTCTGGAGATATTTTTGTGCATCACTCATGTTATTTAATATTTTAACATATTTTGTGAGTAGTTCACACTGATAATTGTTACGTTTTACTAGATTTTCATATAAATGAACTCCATCCCCAAAACTCAATGGGCCACCAGAATCTGTATCAGGGAGAAAACAGCACAGAAATAATAATATATATTATCACTTCTCTATGTGAAGCAGTGCATATTTTCATGCCCATTTATCTGTACACTGAACAAATGTAGAGGGCCTACAATGTGTAATACATTATACAAAGCTCTGCAGAAAAACAGATGAGACCCTGCTCTTAGAGAGCTAAACATGTTGTGGAAGAGAAAGAAAACAAAATGACCACTATAAATTCAGATAGATGTTATAAGAAAATAGACTCCTGTGATTACATCACCAGAGGAATTGTCCTGAGGAAAAGAAAGATAATTGAGAAATGAAGGATGGGCAGGAATTAAGGCAGAGGGTGAAGGGAATTCTAGATTATCTACAGAAATTTCTGAGGCTGTTTGGCTTCTGATTCTATCCAAGATGTAGGAACAAATATTGATTTATATTCCTTCATGAAAGAACCAAAATCAAAACCAACAAAAATACATGAAACAAAAATCATTTAAGAATTGGCTTCAGACAATGGATACAATTATCCATTCTTAATGGGAAATTAACGAAGTATAACACCCCCAATGTTACAGCTTCCTGTTTTGAAAGTGTATGCAGGCTATCATGCAAGTAGAAGTAATACAAGTGGAGTCTACTAGACTCCCTGAGATGAGAGAATGAAGAGAAACCAAGGCAGGTATGAGAAAACCTGCCCCACAATCATGGGCAGACTAAAATAAATGTGTTTTTAGAAGTGAAAAAACACTATTTTTAACTTTACCAAATTATCTGAACTACAAATAACCTGATATGAAAAGATTTATACACTAAAATCCCCAAAGTATTGCAGGGAAAATTAAATTCAACCTATATAAATAATGATAGACTTTGTTTAAGCATCAAAAGATTCATTATTCAATTAATTCTTCCCAATGTAATATATAATTCCCTGAAGGCTGGAAGGCATGTTTTTAATTGAACATATGGTTCTAAAACTCCTATGGAGTCCAGGCATTGCAGTGTCTTAGAGTTCTTCCCTACCATGCATCGTGACTTTAATTTCCAGCATACCCAAAAAAATTTTTAGATGTACAGAAAGGTAAAGTATCTACAATATCCAAAATAACAGTGAAAAATTATCAACAAAATAGCAGGGTAGGAGAGTGTTTTCATGTATAACAAATCTGTAGTAATCAAACCATGAGTTGATGGTATAAAGAAAACAGTATAAGTAAATGAAATAATTGAAAGGACAGAAATAGACCTACAGACAAAGAGCCAACTTACTTCTGACAAAAGCACAATATCAGTGCCATGGGAAAAGCACAGGTTTTCTGACACATAGTGCTAGAGGACTAGATAACTGTGTACAAAAAATGAAAGTTGATCCACACCACAGGCCATATATAAAAATGAATTTAAAATGGTTATAGATCAAAATGTAAGGCAGAAAAATATAAAATTTCAAGAGGAAAGAATAAGGGGAAATCTTTGTGACTCTATTCAAAAAAGGATTCTTGAGCACATATATTTAAATCCATAATTTAAAAAAAACACAGAAATTGGATTTCATAAAAAATTTAAAACTTTTACTCTTTGAAAGATATTATTACGGCTGGTGCTATGGCTTGAGTGGTAGAGTATGTGCATATCCCTGAGTTCAAACCCCAGTACTCTCAAAAGATACTGTTATCAAGATAAATATGGGGAGTAAATATAATGAAATAACTTATATTTATGAATTAAGTGTTATAATTGAAGCATATTATTTTATGCAGTTAATATGCACAAATAAAAATTTTCTATCCATAGGACAGAGAAATGGAACAGGATGTGTGGCTCAGTAAAAGAGCACTGACCTAGCATGTATCAGGCCTGGTGTTGGATGTCAGCATGGGAAAAAAACACTAAAGCAACAAAAACAACAATCAAAAGAGGGAAATTTTCAAGCCACGAACTGAGTGAACATCCTACTAAATATATTGATGATAAGGACATGGTATCAGCAATGTATAATGGCTCTTAAAACTCATCTAATTTGCAAAAGTAAAAAAGAATTTGAAAAGAAAGTTCACCAAATAAGATACACAAATGGAAAGTAAACACATGAAGATGCTGAACGTAGCTACATATTAAAACATACCGGTATGCAAAATAGACACTCATTAGAACTACTAAAATTAAAAAAAGTACTGTGTGCTTTGGAAGATAGGGAGGAACTAGAACTCATGTTCATCACAGATGCAAACTGAAAATGGTCCAAATGCTTTGAAGAAATACTTAGCAAATTATTAGTAGGGAATGTAATGGGGAAGAAGAGACTTTTATGGGCGATGGATTTGTTAACAATCTTGATTACAGTTTATAAATATGTGGTTAGCACATTGTCAAAATTTATCAAATGACACACTTTGTAAATGTACAGTTCATTATATATCTAGAATACATAGTAAAAATATTGAAAACAAAATGTTCTGTGGTGAGAACAAACATCAGACTTCACTAGGGACAGAGAAAAATCCAGGATAAATTAGTAAGAGAGAGATGTTTAATCTCAGGACAAAAAGAAGAAATAGCTGGGTTTTAAGAAAGAGTTTAGCATGATCAGATCTAAATTTTTAAAATGCTTATATGAATGTAAAGATGACAACATGATAACACATTAATTCCCTACAGTGCTGTGCTAATCTATGTGTTACATATTACTACAATATATATTAAAGGGCTTTATGTTTATGCAGTGCCCTAACTCTACACTTCATTCTGAGTTGTTCATTTACCTGCACAACGTCTTTACAGTTAAGGCAAGGCTACTCATGACAGTCTATGACTATTTCAGATGATGAAGCTAAGTCATCAAGGTCTTCCACAGCTTTTGTTTCTTTTCTGGAATATAAAATAAATAATGCTATTTTAAAATGTTCTAACATATTCATCCCCTATATTGAAGATAACTATTTGGTAGTTATGTACCATGTATATAATACATATTTCTATTGAAGCTTCATAGGTATTGGTGAAAAGAACAGGTTTTTATCAAAAGAATACCTTTATCAGTGGCTAAGTAAATATCTTTACATAACAAAGGACTTTTTCCACTCTTTTCTAATATATTTAAATTTTCTATAATGAATCACATTAGCTTTTATGCTGCATTTTTAATAAAATAGTATTTTGATATAGTTTACACTTAAGACCTATAATTACATGGGCTTTCAGTATATTACTTTTTTGAAAAAGTTCAGCTACTAAACTTTTATTGCAATGTAAAACTGAAGTCCAGTAAATCTTCACATTATGAGGTGACTCATGCCTATAATCCCAGCTACTTGAGAGGCATCAGTCAAGAGGATTGTGGTTGAGGCTAGCCAAGCAAAATGTTAGGAAGACCCCATAAAAGAACAAGCTTGGCAAAGTAGTCAATGCCTCTTATGCCAGCACTGCATGAGGTAGACGTAGATGATTCCAGTCCTAGGCCAATGTGGGGGAGGAGGAAAGAAATGAGAGAACCTATCTACAAAGTAATTAAAGCAAGTTATAGCAACTACCCAGCACGATCTAGACTGTGAGTGACACCTCAAAACAGAGAAGAAAAAAATTCTCAACTTGACAATATGGGAATCTATTTTAAGCCTGTAAAGGTATACTGAAAAAATCAGGTTTTAAAAAAATTATAATTGCAAATAGAGATGGTTTTAGGTACAAAATAATAAAACACCATTCCACACAGATAATGCAGTGAGTTCTAGTTATCTGGTCCATGGACAAGAAGTAAGCACTTAAGCTCTTTAGGTGCAATGTGTTTCCATTTGTAATCACTGGGATTTCATATTTCTTTATTTCTTTCTTCGTGTTAGATGACTAAACAGGATGTGATAGGGATGGTAGGCCTGCATTTACTCATCCTCCTTCACCCACTGAGTCTGGGGACCTGAGGAAATATCTGTTAGTGAAAATGCTACTTTAGTCTCTTTACCCTCTCTACAAAAATGTGTAAAATTTGCTGCCTCCACACACTTTTCTCCTTAAGAAACATCAGAGTTTATTCGTATTGGCATCAATATATCTTCCTTGGCACCATTCCTCTTGATGAACCCATATCCTTTCCTGACATTAAACCATCTTACTGTTTCCAAAACCTCCATTGCAATTACCTTCTTATCCCTTCAGACAGTCACAGCCTCTGAGTGACCACACAGACCTGCAGGCCAGGCAGAATGGTGCCAGGCTTGGCCTGGGCAGCACAGAGGGCAGGTGGTGTGGCTATGTCTTGGACTTACTGCTCAGGGCTGCCATGGTGCTGATGTCAGCTGCTGCAACTCAGACTTCTCCCAGGGTCTGATGATCAATAGGCCTGCAGGGCAGCGCAGCTGCTCAGGGTTCTGGTGTCCTCTCTGTTTCTGCTAATAATATAGCTATGTTTTTTACTTAGTTTTTATCGACACCTGATCTTTTCTTTAGATGTATTCTTCCTCGGTCTTAAAAAATAACACAAAATATTTTCAGGCAAGTTTTTCATATATAGAACATAAATCATAGTCTTTTAGCAAAATGTCTGAAGTTATAATTTACTTCTATTCACTTTCCAGGCACTTGAAGTGCAATCATTTTGCACAAAATAGATTCAAGTATAAACAGAAAATAAACTTGGGAGACAAAGAATAATACTGCTAAATAAAACCAAGAATGAATTTTTAATCTAGCTTTCCAACAGTCAAAGCAAAGGATAAAAAAATGATATTTGCATTATTTGATAGAACGAAACATGCCAGTGGTTTTGTTAATGTCATATATACAACACCAAAAAGCCCATAATCTTTTAAGGACAGCAAATTCCTTTAGGAAAATATTACATAAGTCTTCACATGAGAGAGACCCTCTTCTAATGATGCTAGAAGTTAGCATACTCAGGACCTTTTCTACAAACACTATGTTCAACCTCAGCACTATAGGGTTCAGTTTCATTTTAGTCCTCGCAATAAGTATGTGAGGTACATAAAATCATAGGTGTTGGAAGATTCTAGACAAAGAAAGACCAAGTAACTTGTCCAAACCATAGAAGTGGTCAGTGGCAGAGAAAGAAATCAAACCAATGAGTTCTGTTTTCACAACCTAGGCTTCACAATATTGTGCAAAAAGATATTTATCTTCAAGTGCTAAAGTGATACAACAGCAGATGAAGCCATAATATCATTCCAATTCTGGTTATATTTATAAATAATAATTTGTGAATCTTAAAAGTACATTTCAAAAATAAAAAAGACTTAATACCTAAGCCTTTTGGGACCCTACTCTCAATAAATTCATATGTATTTCTTCTAAAGAAATTTATCAATAGGCAGCATTCATTCTTTCTACTGTCTGTTGAAACATTCTTCAAATACCTATTCAGTACACAACACAATCAGTTACACAATTACTATAATGAAACAAGGTTTCTAGACATTACAACATTTTGTGCAAAAGCAATAGTCTCTGCTACATTGCAATAGTTTACTTCTCTATCATTAATAAAATGAGTCTCCCCTTTTCCTCAGGATCAATACAATAATTAAATTGACACATCTGATAATTTGGGTACCTTAAAAATCATAAGGACTCATGATGCTCCTGGAAAGGCACAAAGAAACTAAATTCTCTGCAATATGGTTGTGGCATCTGAATGCAATTTTTATATAATTAAAAAAACACTGAGAGTAATAATTCAATTTTAGATTATCATTCACACGTTCTCTAAGGTGCAGTATAGACCTGTCCACTACAATCAGGCTTCCATAATGATGTTTATTCAAACTGCCACTTGTCCAAGTCACTCATCCCCATCTTCTTCAGCATTTCAGCAACTGATACAGCTGAGTATTCCCTGCTTCAGACTGCACTATTCTGTTCTAGTGCCAGAAATTGAATTACCTTTAGCTTTCTTCACATGGAAATAAAGAATTTATAGTTTTTACCTTCTTAGCTCTTGGTCTACATCACTTGAACTGCATTCACCCATCAGTTGCAGGAGACCGTTGGTTACTGAGGTGGACTTCTTAATCATTCGTGTAATCACAGATTCTATGGAGGTACATTTCTCACTTTCACTTTCCTTTGCTTTGTCTACATGCAAAGCAGGACCACTCCTTTAAAATTTCATGAAATCATTGTTTTCTAATAATTCCACCAGCCAAGGATATAAAATTGTTTGGTAAAATTCTAGTTCTTCTCCATCTGAAATCATGTATTAATTCAACAAAACAATTATAAATTACCAGATAAATACATGGAAATGTCTTCCCTGCCTAAAGTCAAATCAATAAACAATTAAGATACAATGTGTATTCAGAGTTAATATATGAATAGTTATGTCTGACCACAGGGAAGGCATTCAGAAGTGGGAAAATATAGAAGAGGAGTTCACCATGCAAAAAAAATAAATAAAGTGGAAGGGAACACTATCCTACCTGGAGAACAGAATGTAAGCACGCAGCCATCGTCCAAGCACTCAAAAGGAAGTGTTGAAAACACACGGAAGGAAGTGACCAGAGATGAACACCACACAAATCTTGAATCCTACACGACAAGGCTGGAGCTCACTGCATACAGGCAAGGACTCTTAAGGCACGGGGATAAGAATTAGATTGCTGGTTCATTTTACATCTCATTTTAAAATATAATAATACCTAAATGAACATGATACCAGAAACATTAAAGAAAAAAGGGGGTTTATATCTTTGGGGATAAGCTATAATTTTTCAAATACTCTAATGTCAATATATATATATTTCAAAAGCAAAATAATAGCTATTTTTAATTTTGTTTCAAAGTGTAATGATTTGACAAATAGCCCTGTATCCAACTCTATCATAAAAAGCTGAATTTTCAACAGGCCATTGTAACTACATTTCATTTGACAGTCATACAATGTGACTATCACATACAAACAAAATTTATAAAGACCCTGGAATTTATTATGCTATTAATCTCTAAAAAGTACAAAATGAAGCTAAACCAAAATTTAAAAGAACACAGATAACTCTTCTAGCTATGTGAACATATGAAAAGGATGATATTCCTGAAAACAGTATTAAACAATTTTTCTTGAGCAAAAGTCAAAAATATCTCTACAATTCTGAAAGATGAAATGTTTTCAAAGTAAACAATTGATTGAAAATAAGTTATAAATAAAAAACACGTAGTTAAAACTCCCTCAAACACAGGAAAAGGCTGACCAGTAACCTTGGTAATAATTAGCCACCAAAACCAGTTTAAAATGTATTTAATCAATTAATGACCACTGGTCTCAATCACCAACCAATCAATGTCAGCCGCTTGCCTCCTGAACAACAGCCAGTCAAAGGCAAAGCACTGCCATAAACATGCCTTGAATGCCAAACTATCAACAATGATGTCACTTGAATTTCCAAGCTGCTACAGATTCAACCCTCCTGCCTTCTTAGTGTTAGCATTCTGAGGGTCTGCGTTGATCCTTAAATTACGCTCCTCCCAGATGTCCACCCAGTTACCTTCTGGAAGTTGCCTGATCCTTAAATACCATTTTTCAAAAACTCTCTCCAAGATAGGCAGCATGCAGTATGAGAAGTCACCATACCTGAGTAGCATAGCTCTCTCTTACTGTACAAACACGAAATTCAAACTCTGTCTTCAGCTTTCAGATATTGAAGGCTTCAGCCTTTTATCAATATTTTAAGCCTCTTAAAATTCTATGCTTATGTACTATTTTCCTAGTATGAACATATGAACATTGCAATTCCTTTGTTCCATATTACCATAATTAGAACTATCATATATACCAGTAATAGAATAAATAACAGATCCTGCAATATTGGACTGTTCTGCCTAAGTAGGAAAACACTAATATAGAGAATAAAGATAATAAAGAGCGAAAAACATCTCACCCATATATTTGCAAGTTAAAACTCAGAATGGACCTGTCAATCTAATTTTAAGAGTCAATTCATGTACTGTTTAAAACCACACTGTGAGTAACTCCATTCCCTCATTAAATAAATACTGATTAAGTAGTCACCTAATTTATTTATTTATTTTTATTATTTTCTAGAGAAAAATCATTTTATTTTAGGAGTAATTCACTTGCTTGGCTAAACTTTTTGTTTTATTGTTGTGCTGGGGGTACATTGTGGCATTTACAAACGTTCTTACAATGTATCGACTATATCACTTAAATTCACCCCCTACATCATTGTCCTTTACCCACCTCTCCCATTCCTGGAATAGTTTCAACAGGTCTCATTTTTCCATTTACATGCATGTGTACACAGTATTTGTACCAATCTTCCCAGGTAGGACATACTCTGCCCTTTGTTCTCTGACTTTATAAAAGAAAAAAAATGACATTTAAAAAAATAGCCATATAGGGAGTTTCCTTGTGACATTTCCATGTATATATGAATTAGAACTGGAATTGGCTCATCTCTACTTTTCTTTCCACCTTAGTCCCCTTCTTATGGTAGCCATCTAACTTATTTCCTTTTCTAAGCACTATTTACTTTTGTCTAAGTAAATAGACAAAATCCTGCTAATGAATATGAAGTATACACATAAAAGAATAAACAAAAACAGATAGGCAAAATGTATATTATCTAAAAGGAGAAAAACTGAAGCATGAAAATGAATTTTATGTGTTTGGGGAGGGGTGATAGGAATATTAGTCAGGATGGCCAGGAAAAGTCTTACTGAGAAAGTGGTCTTTAAATAAAGAACTAAAGAAATAGAAGGAAATTAAACTTAAATAGCACACAGAAGAAATAAAAGCCTGAGAAAGGAGATCAAAGACTGAGCCCTGAGGCGGGTGTGTGTAAAAGGTGGGGGATGCTGAGAAACAAGCAAAACAGACTAAAATGGATGGATTCAAAGCATGGCAGGAAAACCAGGTTAGTTATACCCTGAATCCAAGGGAAGAAAGAGTTTAGAGAAGTAAAATATTGCTGATTGCTCAGTAGAATGAGGCCTAGAACATTTGAGTGAAAATCAACCGTAAATTTTCTGAAGGTTTGTGGGAATGATAATTACTGCAATGAGTTCAAGAATGAGTGCACAGTAGGGGAGGGTAGTAGCTCAGTGTTCCAGCACTTGCACTGCGTATTACACACACACACACACACACACACACACACACACACACATGCACATGCACATACATACACAAATTAATGGGGAAAAAAATTCTATCAATGAGCACAGGCCCTTCTTTCAAATGTATCAGATTAGGGGAACAATTGAGGATTATCTGATTTATCTCATTTAGCTCTGTTTTACAACTCTTATATAATGATTGTATATAACATATTTGCATGAATATTTGCAATATGACTGAAAAACATTTTTCCAATTTCTGAGTTACTCTATTGAAGATCTTTTATGCAGATTTAAATATATACTGCTAATCCTTTGGCAAGGTTCAGATTAATATGAGAGTCTATATTACAGCACTCATCCATAGTGAACAACAAACAGAAACCTAATAAGTAACAATCTTATTGGTAACAAAGTAGAGTGCCAGTGAAGCAGTTTGCTTCCTTCTGCACTTAGCAGATGTTATAAGTACTAGAACAAATGTAGCTAATATCATTTTTAAGTCGCTGCATACAACACTATTTTAAAGGAATAATAATTTATCTCCTTATTGATGAGTGTTTATATTGTGTTCATCTAAGTGATATTACAATTCTATAATAAATATCTTTAACATACACATGTATATATATAAAGTATGTGTATGTATCATTAAAACATATATACTTAGTGTATACATTATATGAAATAATTATGTACTATTTTATGTTAGGTATGTATGATAAATAAATGTTCTTACCACATGTGTGAATATTTGACTTTTCAGGGCACGTTTTCCTAGACCCAATACTAGAAGTGATGTTGTTTATCTTAAAATAATATTCATAGGAAGTTTAGTTACACACTACTAAGGTGCACTCCACACATTATTTATCTATTTAGTTTTACAACTGTGTATAAGGACAATTCTTTCCTCCCATTTGCCAACTGTAGTCACTATCTTTTAAATAAATATTTGTCAATGTAATTGAAAATGGCATTCATTGTAGGCTTCTCTGATAACCATGCAAGGCCTGAAGATTCTTGATAGAAGAATAAAATGGGCTCATACTGATTATTAGGCAAAATATAACTTTGTTATCTATTAAAAGAACAATTACCTACTTTGAAGTATCTCCATGTTCTGACTTTTCATCTTTTTCAGTCTTCTTAATAGAAAACTCTTGGTTGTCAGCTTTTCCACTCTCTCTTTGCAGAAGTAATCCATCCTAATTGTGGTCTGCAGCAGCAGCAGTGACAGCGGATGCAGTGGCTGCAACACCAGGATTCAGCGTCTGTGACACCTTCATTTTATTCTTTTTGTGCTTTTTCCTTTGCTTTTCTTATTTCACCTTCAATGACAGTGTGAGACTACAGATAACTGTCATTTCTCAATAAAAATAACTTTCCTTCTTTTCATTGACTGTATCACTTCACTCTTAGTTTGTCTTGATTTTAGTCACTAAAATATTTTTGAATTTAGTATAATTTTATCATTACAGGTCATTGACAGTTTTGAAAATTCTACTTCATCCCTGTTCAGTAAAAAAAACCCTTTCAAAATGGGTCCTTCATTTCATGTCTTTTTCATCCACCCCTTCCTAGACAACATTTTCACTTCCTGTTTAACTGGCAAAAGTAAAAGACAAAATGTGCTGTCTTCTGTCTTTACTACTTAAATTTTACAGTAAGCAGCCAGATTTTTTGAAGGTGACTGTATATGACCTCAATATCAAAAGGAACCTTTCCCTGTTCTGCACTAAACTAATCTTCCCCCTCTCCAATGACTTTTATAGTTCTTTTTCTTTTCCCTTTGAATCCTGGGCTATGAAAAAAGTGAGGTTCTCAGTGAAATGTATGGACTCAGTGGGGTACAATGAGACTGCTGAGCTGCTAGTATATAATTCTAGAAAAGGATATGACCCTCAGTTTTCACAGTCACCCCCATAACACTTGCCACATGTCTACCCATAACAGGGGTGAAACCAAGAAATATTCAAAGCTTCACTCAAAGCTATTGAGGACTTTTAATACTGTTTTATGGCACCAAAAGAGAAGATGTAATTCCATAATGCTGGATTAGACAAATTACCCTACAAATCCATTGAATTTGATAAATTTGAAAAGAGTGACTTTTGCTATGTGATTTAACACTTACCTGCATTGGGAGTGGATGCCTGGTCTACTTGTACTTTTAAAGAATTTCTCGAGATTTTGCCTAATTTTACAATTCAATGTACATCAGAACTCAGCTGTCTAAAAGTTTGGAGTTAAATACCAAATTTTGGCTGTGAGTATATGCTACTTATGAGATAAAATCACATTCCAAAAGTTACTGAACTAATGGAGATAGATGATTACACAAATGCAACCTAAAACTCAGAAATGATTAAAAATGCAGACATACATATACTCCTTATCAAAACTATTAAAAGTGATCATGTTGGAACAATGACAAACTGTGAGCAAGATAAATTTATACAAATAAAGCTCAATAAATAGGCTATCTTGGCTGGCAATATTTATCAAAGCTAAATACATTATTATTTCCCTTCTCAGTCATTGCTTCCTTCCTCTCAAGCTATGTATCCCTATGCTAATAAGAAAAAAATACCTAGAGCTTATTACATTTTTATCAACTTCCTTGAGGAGTATCTTGAGTCAGAAGATCACGTGGTATAGGACTAAGTTAAATTCCATGTCCTATGCCACATGGAAGACTGATAGAAATCTGAAGATGATTAAGGAAAGAAGTTCTGAAAACGTTCTCCTGGGGCTGGCATAATGGTTCAAGTGGTAGAGTGCCTGCCTAGTGAGCATAAGGCCCTGAGTTCCTCCAGTAACACCAAAAAAGAAAAGAAAATGTTCTGCTGAACTCCTATTATTTAGACTGCAGATGTGATCTATATCAAGACAATTTCATACACAGAGAAAAGCATGTTAAATGTGAGTTTTTCATTAGGAGAAAATCAGAATAAAATTGTTTAACATAAAATAG
This sequence comes from Castor canadensis, assembly GCF_047511655.1. Taxonomy (NCBI): domain Eukaryota; kingdom Metazoa; phylum Chordata; class Mammalia; order Rodentia; family Castoridae; genus Castor; species Castor canadensis. Next base: position 49,056,166 of record NC_133400.1, on the reverse strand, counting down.
CAAATAAAACTCTCCCTCTTTCATTGTATTAATTTTTTAGAGGTTCTAAGGTTTGAACTAAAGACTCTGCTCTTGCTAGGCATCCACTCTATCACTTGAACCATGCTTCCTGCCCTTCTTGCACTGGTTGTTTTGGAGATAAGATCTTGTTTTTTCCCCATGCCAGCCTGCAACATGATCCCCCTATTTTACACTACCTACCAGACCTAAGATGACACATACACACACCATCATACCCAGCTTTTTTTTCCCTAGAGATGGGGGTCTCATGAACATTTTTTGCTCAGGCAGACCTCCAATCAGGGTCCTCCTGATTTCAGCCTCCCAAGTGGGTAGGATCACAGGTGTGAGCAACTGCTGTCTGTCTACTCCAAAACCAGGACCTCTAATTTTAACATACCTCTCTCATTCTTAAATCTTTGCTTGTCCTCATTTGGACACAACTTTGGTATTCTGTCATTTTCTGTTAGGTAAAATCTGACATTTTCTAATTCAGGTTTCATTATGTTGTAGTTATTAGCACTGTGATTATCATATAATGGTTTCTGGGACAGTTCCTATATTGGTTTTGTTTTCTTATAAATATCTTTAACACAAACAATGTTGCTTTAATTGAATCACATGGTTCATTTCATTGGAGCGGCAAAGCCAGTGGTCCTCTGCTTTACTAGACTTAGGTATATGTCCAATATTCACCATCCAATTAGTGATATCTGACTTTATTCATTTGCAAATCAAACAACATGGCTCATTTCATGTCTACTGCAACTAGTTTTGAGGTCTTTACTCTCATTTTCTTTTTATTATTATTATAATTCACCTCATTTGTGTCAAAAGCATGTTTAGATTCTGATTTCTTATTTTCAGTCTAATTTATTTTCATTTAAACAAACTTTAGATGATGACTGGAAGTGTCCACATACCAAGAATATGAAGGAAACAGATTCTCAAGACTGGGTTCCTTTTCTTTGGGACTTGTCTGTAGGTCTACAGTGACAGGCCCTCCAGATGCACCTTTCCCTCACACTCAAGTATATCATTTATCAGCTTACACGGTGGTAATGTGAAGTGTGCTCTTCCTTTAGAGTTACCATGTGGTGCCTCCTCCTTATGATAAGCATCAATTTTCATTTTTTCACACACTTCACAAACACTGTGCTTTAACTCATTTCTGGTGAGCTGTTTCTGATTTTATGCTCCAATTATCCCTGTTTGATGGAAGTTTTCTTTTGCTTTTGCACCACTGAATAAATTTCTGAGTTCACAAATGTGTCTTTTCCATCAGTGTCACCATCCACCTTTGCTTTGTGAGACTTTTGTTGCAGATGTAAAAGTGGAAGATCAAGTTTCTTGGCTTGATTCTCAATTTTTTTTTCTATCAATTTGCATGTTTCCAAAATAACTTTATCCTTAAATAATCACAGTCCATGGACAAAGAAAATACAGAAATCAATTAAATTTTGACTTTTAAACTTTTGTATATATTTATCTATTCTCAAATAAATTATAATTAGAACTGAAAAATAATTTACTATAGACAAGTATGGGAAAAACTTGAATCACAAACTTAAGTTTGTCACTGTTGATTGGAATAAACATAATTCATTATCTATTAGATTTGCCAAAAATGAATTAGTTGACTTAATACTACAGAGGTGTTCTTCCATAGAAAAACGTGGCCACACTATAACTTAAAAAATGAGCCCTGACAGTGCAGTGAAGTGCTTTTTGTAAAGATCAGCAAAAGAAAAGTAAGCAAACTTTAAATTATTGTCAGACCAAATCAACAAGTACCAATCAGAAGTGAAAACAGAGTCCTAAATGTTCATTTACTTTTTCCATTTTTATTAGCATATATTTATTGTACAAAGGGGGATTTGTTGTGACAATTCTGAATAGTTTTATATTGTACATTGTTTAGATGACCCCCTCCATCTCCCCTTACCTTCCTCTCCTTATCCACTTAAAGCAATTACAAGAGGTTTCACTGTTCTGTTTCCTTTATATATATATGAATCCGTGGTACTGTTTTTTACCTGCATGTGACTATCTGTATTAAAACCAGTTCTAATATATTTTAATATCCACTAAAGAAAGTAGCCAAAAACTTTATAGTATTCAGTTTTCTATACCAAAATGAAATAAGATAGAATGTCATTGTTTGTACACGACACCAAAGGTTCTTTTCAGATAGCTATGATTATCCTAAGGGCAATTAGGTAGATTTTATGACCCTATTTGCTCAGACAATTAGAGACCATACACCAGAATTAATTCTTTAAATTTAACATTTGTAACTCATAATAAGAAACTACCAATTTAAGCCACTAGGAATAATCTAGTTTTAACAAGAACCCATCCCAGTGCCCATTATTGTCACATTGTTCATAACTTCAACTATGAAATAATAGGGCTAAAATTTGTTCTCACATTTTTAATCAATGAAGGAAGTTACACAAGTGGAAGCACAGAAAACATTGTATCAAACTCAAAGATAAACTTTAACCATACTTTATTACAGATTTTAAGAATACTTTAGAATTATTTAAAATGTTTTTAACTTCTGTATTAGTTACCAAATTATGGCATACTTACTCTAAAAGGAGTATGCTGCATTTTAAAGAAAGGAAAAGAACTTTCCAAAAGTGTAAATTTAAATTTTTTCATACCTGAGATGGTTATTTCCAGTGTCATCAAGCCTTTTCTGTTCATTCACTTCCAAATGTGTTTATCCTGTCAAATGTATATATTTATTTATAATAAACTGGTTAGAACAGCTAAGTAAAAGCAATAGTCTATAAAAATAGATATTAAGCTGAGCGTGGAGCCTCACACCTGTAATTCTAGCTATGTGGGAGGTGAAGATAGGAGGGTGACAGTTTAAGGACAGCCAGGGTAACAGTTAGCTAGACCCTATCTCAAAAACAAGCAGGGCATGGGGTACAAGCCTGTAATCCCTGCTACTCAAAAGACATAGGTAAGGATAATCATGGATCAAGGCTAACTGGGCAAAATTAGTATAAAACCCTGTCTGAATAACAAGCAAACTAAAAGCAACTAGACTTGGTGTGGCTTGAGTGTCAGAGTTATTGCTTAGCAAACACACAGCCCTGAGTTCAAACACTACTACTGTAGAAAAAAGAAACTCACGAATACATAATAAGGATAATAATTCAATTGTATTTTCCAAATTGAGCTTAATACTAGTTGAATACTTCTATAGGAAATACTTGTACATATAAAATCTGCAAAAATGTCTTAGACAAGATATTACATATAACCACATTCAAGACATACAAACATCGGCCTGACACAGTAGCTCATGCCTGTAATTCCAGCTGTGTTGAATGCATAGGCAAGAAGATCATGCTTCCAGACTGATGCAGGTGAAAAAAAATGAGATTCTATTAAAAAAAATAACCTGAAAGTGATAAAGGGCTGGAGGCATGGTGCAACTAGCAGAGTACCTACCTACCAATCAGAAGGCCCTGAGTTCAAACACCAATGCCACCAAAAGAAACAGAAACATCTAAAAGATTTATCCACAAATGTGAGCGCAGAGAATCCCTCTATTTCCCCAGCCCCAGACCTTCACCAGGGTGTTTACTATTGATTCTTGAAACTGACTGCTCGACCCTTAAATGGCCTCTCAGCCACCTATTGCACTAGTCTGAGCATGTTGTTGTATTTAGGTGGTTTATTTTTTCCTCCTTGGGTTGTACCGAGGATAAAAGGCCTCAAGAGAAGGCTCTTTATTAAGATGAGTCCAGAATAAACATGAAAGAGATATTCAGGTGGACAAATACACAAATTTCCACTTTGATTCACAAGGAACATAAAATAAACAAGCCAAGACAACGCTTTCTAAATTTAACTCTTCAATAACTGAATCCAAAGATACTTAAAAGGATGAACTGCTACACAAATAACCCAAAAGTCTAGTTTTAAAAATGATTGATGACTTCAAAGTGGATTTAAACAAATGATACATGAATAAAAATAGCCAATTCAAGAACTAGAAGAGAACATCGACAACATGGAAGGGAAATACAATGACCTGAATGAGAAATCCAGCAAACTGTTAAGGATTCTGAGTAAAAACAACAAAATGAATAGGAATGCTGGCAATGAAAAGCTTAATAAATCAATTTAAACACTCAATGGAAAGTATCAACAATAAACTAAATCAAGTACAAGAAAGAATATCCAGAAATGAAAACAAGGTTGATTATTACATTCAAATATTAATAAAGAAAAAAATGCAATCATGACTCCAATATCCAAGACCTCTGAGACATGACTACAAGATCAATCATGTGAGTCTGTGGTATAGAAGAGGGCACTGAGAAAGAGACTGAGACATAAAAACAAAATGAAATTTTAGCAGAAAATTTCCCAAATCTAGGGGAAAAAATGAACATCCAAGTAGATGAGGCACTTACAACTCCAAAGACACATGACCAGTAAAGACCTCTGTGTCAGGATCCAGTGGCTAATGCCTATAATCCTAGCTACTTGGAGGCTCAGATCCTGATGACCACAGTTTGAGGCAAGCCTGGGCAAATAGTTTGTGAGAACCCCACCTGCAAAATAACCAAAGTAAAGTGGGCTGGAGGTGTGGCTCAGGCAGTAGAGTGACTGAGTTTAAACCCAAGTCCCACCAAAAAACAAAGAACCTCTTTATATCATATTATTAGACAAAGACAGCCTCTTCAAAAAATGTTGCTGGGAAAAAAATGGATACCAAAATGCACATGATGGAAACAAGATCTCTGCGTCAAATTAAAATGCTTCTACACACCAAAGGAAACAATTACCAGAGTGAAAATATATTCCACAAATGGGATATAGTCCTCAAGAGCTATCCATCAGCAGGAGATTAACAACCAAATAACCAGAAGAAGAACTCAAAAAACTAAACACCAATATAAAAAATAACTCAATTGATAATGGGTTAATAAGGCCAGGAGCAGTGGTCCCTGCCTATAATCCCTTCTACTTAGGAGGTGGAGATGCAGATGATTGGCAGCCAAAGACAGTCCAGGGAAAATGTGACAGACTCCATCTCAATGATCAGGTGGGGCATGGTGGTCCATTCCTGTAATACCAGCTATGTGTAGGAGGATTGTGGTCAGAGTCTCGTATGGCAAAAACACAAGACCTTATCTGAACAAAATAAAAGAAACAAGGGCTAGGGATGCAGTGGTAGAGTGCCTACCAAGCAAGCATGAGTCCCTGAGGGCAAACCACAGTACTGCTTAAATAAAAATAAACAAGCAAATACGTGCAAAGGAACAGACATTTCTCTAAAGAAGTACAAATGGCCACAAATACATGAAGATATCCACATCTTTAGGAGTCAGGGAATTGAAATCAACACTACATTGAGATTCCATTTCACCCCAGTCAGAATGACTCACAAAAGAAAGAAATTACAATAAATTCTGGTCAGGATGTGGGGGAAAAGGGCACTTACACATTAGTGGTGGGACGGTAAGTTAGTCCAGCTACTATGGAAATCATTATGGAAGTATCAAAAAAATTTTTAAGATGCATGAAAGTAGAAGGGACACTATGTGGGAAAGGGAAGGGGACAATTGGGGGAGAAAGGATGACAAGAAAGGGAAAGTGAGGAATAAATATGATCAAAGTACATTATATACACATGTGAAAGTGACATGAAGTAACCCAATAAAAATGTTCAAAACAATCAATGCAACATCATGAGTAGTATCTCAAATTGAAGAATTTGAAACAGAAAATAATTAATTTTCATTATGTACTTAGGCAATCAAATAAGGAAAATGATCAAATATTTTATCTTTAGTCATAGTGACACAAGTCACACTTTAGTGGAACACAAAACAGTGTAACAATAGTTATTAAATGAAAGGGAGTCATTATAAAAATGAAATAGAAAATCCAATTTTATAACAAATTCAAATTGCTGTAATGTGACTGTAGAGGAAACATACATCATACTAATTTTAAAAACCTATTTCTTATTCATACAAAGATAATATAAGATTTCTAGTGGTAAAATTAAGTAAACCAACATTTTCATCAGAGAATATGTTTAAGATTGTAAATTTCCTATAAATAATCTCTTAATTAATGATAAACTCCTACACTATTAGGAAAGAAATTTGGAGAAGATATGAAATGCAATATACACTTAAATTGTTTACTTTTTTGTTGGGGGGGGGAATCAAAGTTTTTTCACTCTTGCTTTCTCATCTTGGGTAGAAAACTAAGGTAATTCAGAATCAGAAATATTACCTGAATTGCCATGTGAGACACTTTTAAGTACCTTTCCTTCATAGTTCAAAAGCATTTGCCTAATGCTATGAGTTTAAAATGTGATAAATAAAATTACTATTTTAATGTTGGTAAGAAAATATTTATCAAATACAATGAATTCTTAAGAGTATCTCAGACAATATCAGTGTTCCTATCAGATCTTTTTTCTTCAAAATTTTGAGCTTAACAAAGATTTATTGAACTTGTAATTAAAGTAGAAAAATGAAGGTGAAACTTTCCTGCATAGAGGGCAATAAAACTCAGCTGATTAACTAGATTGGCATGACACATGGAAAGTCTTCTAAATTCAAAAGAAGTCCAAACTCTACAATGAACAAGTACTTGCTCTTGAACAGATCATTTCTCTTAGGTTGAAAACTCTTCTAAAAAGTAAGGATTTTACAAATTTAGTTAGCCATATTACTATGAAAGTGTGCACAGAAAAAAATTAAAAGGAAAGAAACATTTTTTAAAAACTGAACTGTTTTTAAAAACATCCCAAATAAAATCCAGCATGTATGTGCTCAATATTAAGAGTTCAATTTTAAAACTGCATTTATCAGAAAACTGTAAGTCATAACTTTGCTTATTTTGTCCTATTCTTTGTACTTTTTAATTCAGAACAAATCAGCTATCTAATAATTTCTAACTACATTGTATTAGTATATTATCCCATTAAAGTAGATAACATAATTTCCCATATTATTGACCTAATCGGCAGGAAAAGAAACAAAATGTCAAGACGTGGTTTGGACTACAACTATTCCTATGCGACCTAATCAAACTCAGAATCAGCAGATCAGTGATAGAATGGCATTTAGTTTCCACGTCTATTTCCAGCTGACTTGGAAGACAAAACTTTCTTTTTTACATAGGTACCAAGGAGTCATTGTTAAAGTAGGCAGATACCCAGACTGATGAGGAAAGAGAATGGGCCTACACTTCACTTCCACATCTGTCTGGCCCTTCCAAATATAAGAAACACCCTAGACTTGTAATTAATGAACACCCCCTAAAGGGGCCCATTACCTCATTTCAGGGCCTAGCATGTGTATGCTTACAATGAAAGCCACAGATGACCACTATGATCTTCTAGAAGTGGTACCAGATGGAGAAGGTCAGAAAGGATCCACCATGCATGTGCCTTCTCGCCACTGCCCAGGTGCTGGCCTTTGCACAACTTGTTAACTTACACCCATCTGGCTGCTTTAGGCAGGGTCAAGGTTGGACATAAAATTCCTGCCAACAGATTTCCCCTTTGTGTTACCCAACCCTACTTCAACAAAGGACCCCTACTGCAATAGATTCTGGGCAGCTGGATTCTGCACGTCCCACCCCCATCTCTCCTCAAGGCACCAGTTAGTTGTAAAAGCAGCTCCTGCTCTCCTCCTTGCCTGCTTAGTTTACTTTCTGCCACCCCCGCCTCCTCCCATGGTACTCTATGTTAGACATCATCGCCACCTACCACCAAAAATATCATTATGGGGTTTAGCTCTCTTGAATACACAAATCCACTTCAGATTCAGAGAATTCTGCACAATAGCTCCTTTTGGAAGCAAAATTCAAAAATATTTGAACTTAAGGCAGAAACTAAAGTAGCTTAGGAGTATTTATTACTATGGACAAGAGATCATGTAAGCAGAAAAATTGAAGTTGACACCTATCTAAGAGAAGGGTAATATGGAATTCCCTATAACCTCAGAAAAGGTGCTACAGAAGATAAAAGGCATCTTTTAGTACAGATCTAGTAGTAAACACAATGAAAACTGGTCTCTTCCTACAATTTTATCTGAACCAATTTCATAGTTTACAATGATCATAACTAATAACTACTGGCAGAAAAGGCAAAGGCCTCAAAGCAAAACTCTCCCTGAAGGTATAAACTGACATATAATATGTTGGACATGCAGGATGAGTCATTTTACCAGCAATGTGTCTGGCTAAAGCTGGAAGGCCCAGCTGTCAAGGTAGAGTGATCCTACTGGAATTATGGCTGAGTGCAATAGCATATGTCCATGTGAATTAAAAATATCATCACACACACTCACAGGAAATCAATGTGAGTCAATGCCCTGTATAGCTATCCTTATCTCAACCAGCAAAAACCCTTGTTCCTTCCTATTATTGCTTATACTCTCTCTACAACAAAATTAGAGATAAGGGCAAAATAGTTTCTGCTGGGTATTGAGGGGGGGGAGCGGGAGGGGGTGGAGTGGGTGGTAAGGGAGGGGGTGGGGGCAGGGGGGAGAAATGAACCAAGCCTTGTATGCACATATGAATAATAAAAGAAAAATGAAAAAAAAATATCATCTTTTATGTCTAAATATATCCCTGGGTATCAAAATCATTAAAGACAAACAGAAAAGGCAAAATGTTACCAGGCTGCAGGATGAATGTGAATAACAAATCAGCAATCACAAAGTCAACAAAAACAAAAGAATGACTAAGATGTTCTTCACTCTATTTGACTTGTGAGAAAGGATTCTCTTCGTAGTACATAAAGATATTCTTAGATTGTTTTTCAAATAATGACGATTTAAGGATGATTATGGGGAAGATAACTACTAAGGAATGGTAACCACATATTTTTGAAAGGATATTTCCTACAAACAGCTAATTAGAAAAATCAGAAGATATAATATTTGCAGCCTGTGCATAGTGCTTGATATCAGAATGCTGTGATCCCTAAGGATAAAGGTTTTAAATTCCTAAGACAGGTGCTAGGTATGCAGCTGAGAAGCCCCAGGTTCAATCCCCAGCACAGCCAAAAATAACTCCTGAGAATCTGCACCCAATGCTACTTCTGTCTATTGTATGTTTTGCTTTGTTGCTGGCTAGTGAAGTTTTTTAACTCACTACCATTACAAAACTACCAAAACTACAGTATGAAATCTCACTGGATGCATGATTATGCAACTGTTGTAATTATTGTGAAACTCAATTTAGTGCTAACTAGCTTTTAGATATAAACACTTACGCATTATCACCTCCACCAACAGCATAATGTGATGCAGTCCATCCAAAGTGTCTTTAAAAAAGACATCAACACCTTGCTGAAGAAGAAGGTCTACCTGTGTTCTGAACTGCATTTTACAGCATACATGAAGGCAGATCTAAAATAACACAGGCATAACTTCACCTTTAGGTACTTCAATACACCTATTTATACACATGATTGGACACATTTCATGAATTTGATATTATGTCAGTGTGTGTAAAATATTTCTGACTTGAGTGACTGTTACTCACACTGGAACACACTAAGATATTGAAAAGAATAAACAAGTATACCTACTCAGCTTATCAACTGCATATAGATTTGCTTCTTTCTTTAAGAAAAGTTCAACCATATTCTGTTTGATTGTCATTAGAGCAAGTAAAAGTGGTGTGAAGCCATCCTGAGGGGGAAGACAAAAGACTCAAAACACCTTTTTCAAGACATTATTAATTTACATCCATTTGTATTTACTTACTCAGACTATTAATTAAATTAATAATGAGTTTAAAGAATGGATGAAACTAAATTGTTCAAAAAATTCTCACCACTGGTCCTACTAGCTACATTTTTTCAGTGTTTAAAACTTCAGGCTGATGATATAGGCATCTCTGAATTAAGGGACCTGAGGACTGCCACTATACAACATCAAGTGAAAATAATGTTCATGATTTGCTGCTGTTCTCAACAAGAAAACCCTGCTGGTTCTTGACATTTGTTGACTTATGACCTGAATGATAAAAACGAGCCATGAAATCTTTAAATGACAATGTGTGTTTATTAATTACTTATCATAATCCAACTTCTAAAGATCTTCTGAGAGGCAGTGAATGACTTATAATTGGATGGAAAAGGGTGGTATGTTATCCAATAGCTATGGCCAATAATATTCCTATTCACTTCCCAACCAAGGAGGTGGAGAAAGACAGATGAGAGACAGGCTAATGTTATTGGAAATGAGAGATGGGAAGACAGGAGTGCCTGTTCAAACTCCAACTCTTCTAGGTTTAAGTTTTCAAGAATAGAGAATTCATATATTGTTTTTCTAGAATACATTTATCATGAATCATATTTTCTTGTGCAAGAATTTCATCACAATTTTGAGGAAATATTTTAAAATATCCGTGTCCAGGCCTTATGAGAATTACTGAATCAGACTCTTCAGGGAAAGACTGGACTTGCAATCTATCAAAACTTTCCCCAGGTCATTGTTATGTGCAATATAGCTGAGACCAGAGAAGCAGGTTATTTTGGTTTTATCATTCATGTACCTGAAGAATTACCTTTGTTATTTGGCATTTTGGCAAAAAGGGGCAAATAGAAAGACACAGTCACTTACTGGCAAGTGAATTATATTTAATCTCCTTGGGTAGGAATAGAATGGAAAACAGAAATTGCAAAATGCAACTTGATTTCATTATACAAAAATACAATATAAAATATCACCCACCTCTTAATAAGAGGTTATATATACGAGAGCAGATTTAGACTCTCATCAAAGTGGCTTTTTCTGCCAGAATAGATAATAGGACAGTGAGTTATTTAAACTTCACTTTTGTTTTCCACATTATCATCACCTAGTTACTGCCAGTCTGGTTTCCTCAGATTCTACTAAAATTGATCTCTATAAGCATGTTCGAAAGACAACCATTTTCTTTCCTGAACTAAGAATTTTTATTCCTCAAAATGGAGAACATAATTTCTAAGCACATAAATTTTAAAAAGAAGTTCAAATAAACAAAGTTTTCTTCATAGTTTCCCTGTGTTACCTAATATCAAAATTGGATTGCACACTTGTGGTCACTTTCCATTTCTTATTTTTCTTGCTTCAGCCTCACCTCCAAGAGAAAAATCGTTTGGATATAATTTCCTAACAGCAATAAGATTTCCATTTGTTGTAAACTGATTGTGCTTTGCTTGACTTTTAAGATACTGCCCATTTCCAGAGCACAGTTTTCTTTCTCTGTTGTTTTCCACTGATTAGAAAAAATGGTGCAAAATATATTAGGAAAAGAGAAAAGCTTTACCTTTAACAATATTAGTACTTTTTGCACATTTATCATATGTGGGTAAAAGAAACCTGGACCTGAAACTTCATCAAAAGTATCAATATTAAAAGTGAAATTATGGAGAACTAAGTCATTTTGAAAGATTTTCATTCAGGCAATGCTTCAACATCTAAATTTGGAAAACATGCCACCACATGTCACTGTTAAAACACCAAAACAGTGTTAAACTCCAAATGTTTTGGAAATAATCTTGGGTGATGTATACCTTGGTTTGGGATTCAAAATTTGCCTTGTGTACAAGGAGTTTGGCAACTACTGAAGTCTTTTCACTGCACACAGAGTAGTGGAGAGCAGTGTGGCCAATGCAGTCCATCACGTTCAGATCAGCAACATTTTCCAAAAGAATACTCACACTTTCCTCAGGTTGGTATTGTCAGGCATGTGGGAATTGTTCCAAAAAAGTGAACAGTGAAACCTGGTGGAACTGTTCTAAGAAGGAGGGAGGGGGAAAAGAGAAAGACAGAAAGGGGGAATCTAATTAAGATATATTGTAAGCACCTATGTAAATATCACAATGTACCCCATGTGCAACTGTAAAAGCTAATAATAAAAATACTTAAATTCCAGAGATTCAGGAGAAACATTCCACAGGTTTCACAATTAGTTACATTTAAATGAGATAAATTCACTTTTATTTTAAGCATTTTTGGTTTTGGTTTTTTTTTGAGACAAGCTCCCACTGGCTTTGAGTTCAACCCACCCTTGAACTCACTATGTGGCCAGGCTTTCTGCACTGGAGGTCTTCCTGCCTCAGCCTCCCAAGTCCCAGGACTACAGGACCCACAAATACCCATGGCTATGTAAACATACATATCAAACTCATCTCCTGCTGAATCATCCTACCTTAATCAATACAGTGCTGGGTTCATTATCACAAGCATCAATTAGATAATTCTGAACTAAGAGAGTCACAACATCTGGATGGCCATAAGCACAGGTATAGAAAACAGCAGTTCTGTAAGTTGAGAGAGCGTTTTAGAAGCTCAGATGAAAGTACTCAAAATTATCCATGTAGCTGTAGACATGAAATAGCATGTAATTAATATTTCAGAATGTAATTAATTTAGAGGAATGATTAGCCTATTTGATCAAATTTGTTTTGATTTTGCTTGCAGTGCTGGTGATAGAGCTCATGGGCTCCCTCACACAAGCCTAGTTCTCTACCATTGTGCTACATGCCCACCCAGAGCAGCCTGTCTGAATAAAAGAAGTACACTCTTTAGATATAATGCTACTTGGAGGTCAATACTACTTTAAGATGTTATTTACTAGCTATTTCTGAGTTTTCTGTGAACACAGTGAGCCAACTTTCTCTTCCATAAAATGGAGATTCAAAGTAGAAGTTATGTTACAGAATCCAGTGTGATTCCTCAGTCTAAGGGAGCTATCTATTCACAATAGCTTGTAGCACATGTCAACTCACTACCTGTGAGATATTATGAACATTATCATTGCTACTACTAACAAATACAGCATTTCAATTAAGCAAAATAATACAATTGCACCTATTCCACACAAGTGTTTTAGGGACTATGCTTTCAATGAGTCTTTAAGTTTTTTAGTTGTTTTTTTCTTTAATTGCCACAGTCTTGGTTATATTTCCCAGGCTGGCCTTCATGTCAAGATCTTCCAACTTCAGCTGCTTAGGAACTAGCATTTCAGGCAAGTTCACCCTGCCTGATTCAGATGCCCTTTTCACATTTTTATTAATGTGTATTAATTTTACAAAGGGTTTTCATTGTGTATTTCTGTTCTTGCATTGACCATACCTTGTACAAAAATGAAAAAGATGTTGACTGCTGTCTACCTGAATTTGGAACAAATTGAAAAATGAAAGTGAGTTTGAAGCTTTAAGATGGGGAAAGCTGCCAGTGGACTGTATTCTTCATCAGAAGTAACTGACCTTACTGAAGGTCTTTTAGAAAATCCAAACATTGTCAACAAACCCTCTTACAAATATTGTTGGCTGATCAAGATGGCACTGTGTAACTCTTCAGAACTAGACCCACTAATGAGTAAAAAGGCACATGAGGAATATGTAAAATTTCCTCTTGTGAAACTAGAGGAACACTGTACACCTAGATAAATAACATAGTGTGAAAAAGCTTCAAAAAAAGAGCATGGATCCATTACCCTACTTAAATGATTCCTCACTAAAGAAACAAATACATGGGTACATAAAGCGGATATTGGATTTTATCTGAATTGTTTATCCCAGAAGCTGACACATTCTGGGAAATATTTGTCTCATTATGCAATTTCTCACAATATATATAATAAAAATTTTTCTAAATGTATACAAGAAAAATAAAACACTACATATACTAAATTGTGCTAGTAAAATAACTTTTCAATGATCAATAGAGTTCTAGAGTGGGAATTACGGGTGGATTTGGTTTGCTGCTCATAACAACGGCCCAGCCACTAGACCTCTCCAAGTTGTGCAGGTCCCAGGTGCCTAGGTGCCTGTGTTGGGGACAGTGCAGCATCCTGGGTGAAGTTACACCCACTCCTCCCCCTTTCCTCTCACCTCCCTTCCCCCTCCTCTGTGTCAAGTCTGGGAAGCAGGCACTCCTCCCAAACTGCCTGCCTCCACTGGACAACCTTCACCCCCAGGCTCTGTCACCTGTTCTCCCAATCAGTGTCATTCACAACGTGTTTCCCACCTTCCAGCATTTTCTGTACTTTGGCCACATGGTTGGTGCTCGCAGCTTCGTCCATCTTTCCCACCACTTTGTAGCACACAAGGTAGACTTGGTGTCATGTGGCTTTTGGTATACACACCACACACTCACAGCACAGGAAGATCCTCCTCCTGGTGACAAGAGGCAAACCAATGAGAGAATAAATGACAGGATATTTTAAAAGGTACATTTCAAGTGATTATTTATGAACCATAGTTGCTTCACTAAGTATTGCCAGAGAAATCCACAATCATCTCCAGTTGAATGGCTAATATGATGCCTGGCACAACTGGCTAGAGTCTGGGTTTTCAGTCATAAACCTGAGATGGACATGATGCCTTTGTTTTTCATGAATGGTGTTAGTTGTATAGGCTGTCGGTTTCTTAGGAAGGTAGACGTGATAAAGTATTGAAACAGAAAAAGAGATGCAAAGATGTTTTGAGATTTGCCTGAATAAATGAGAAATGAGCATGTACTTCATTACAAATGGTTATGTTTATCACACCTTTCATTTGACCAGTGTATGAAAACAAGGGGAAGGATATCATTTGCTATTTAAAGCTTATTTCAGGAATCAATTAATCTAAGGTTAATTCATAAATGTTGGCAACCTACCTTCATTTAGATCTCTAGTTATTGCTTCATTGAACCCTTGCTGCACCTGAAAAAAATCAAACATTATTATGTTCAACATCAACAATACACCTCATCATAAAATGCCATATCACATAGCAAATGTGGGTTTTAAATAAGATCTGAGAGACTAGGCCTAGATTAAAGTGTCCTTTAAAAACCTCATAAATAAAATAAAATACCTACTTATTTTAAGTTTCGATCACATACAAGTGTTAAGTTGTTTGAATTAATATCTTTAAAAGTATGATTAATATTGATCTTCTGAAGATACCTCACTTCAGAAGATTGATAATTTTGTGCTATTAATAAGAGGTTTATAAGTCAAAACATATTTTATACTGAATACATCACTTTGTAATTCTTAGTGAAACTCCACATTTCATAAAATATTATCCATTTTTCACTTAAGCAGATTTTTCCTTAAAATGAACTTTGTATTATATACTTTTAGAAAAGTTGAAATGAAACATATGTTCTATCCTATTAAGTTTTAGCAGAGAATCTTCAATACATAAATGAAGGAAGTGATATTTTAAAATGTCATGTGAAAATTCTACTGGCAAAAGATTTAAAATATTATACTATCTTGATTATGACTAAACATTTCTTTATCGAGACTTTAAAATTTCTAAAACTTTCCTTGATAGATACATGTTAGTGCTATGGATCAGTTTCTTTGATTCATACATTTTTGGAATTAGAAAAAAGGAAAAGAGTACATAGTTACTTAATCATGATTGAATTTCCATTACAAATTAGTACCAATTGTTTGTGAGCATGTGCACACACACGTTGGCATGTATGTGTGTGCATGTGTGGCATGTATGGTTTTTAGAGACAGGGTCTTGCTATTTATCACTGAACGTCTGATCACATGGCCTAAGCCACTTGGATTATAAGTAAACACTATCATACCCAGCATAGAACAATTTTTTAAACAGTTAAAGATAATTATCCACTTTAGTATGGAATGTATGAGAATACTTCAAAGTATATTGGGTAGTGCCAAGAGACACCTTTGACGTTCCTCTTTCTCAATTAATATCTAAGAAAATATCAGATACATGGCTTCGAGGAAAGTACATTTAGAAAAACAAGGGAGGGCAGCAGAAAAATGGATAGTTACAGAGCAGGGTAACCTCAGAACAAGTGGACTTCAGAACTATAAAAGAAACACAGGGAAAATTTGGCTCATGTGGATCACAGAGTAGCTACATACTCTAAGACATCCCCCCATACCCAGTGCTAGCTGAGGAAACAGACAACCTGTGCAGAGTGTGTCCTGCCCCACTCCATCCCTGTCTGTGTATTTGTGTACTGAGAACTACTCATGTACCGCACACACTCATTTGCAAATTAAGCTTGAGCAAAGCAGTGTACACCTTATCTCAGATCAGCCAGAACTACCAGGTGCCCTGAATGGCCAACCTAGGACAAGCTACAGCCCCAGGATAAGCAATGAGAGAAAAAAAAAACTCAGTAGAATCAAACCCACCCACTAGGTGGACATAGATGCCTATCACTGCCCAGCTGCTGCTGCACATGCCTGGAGCTGCTCACTCCTGTTAAAATGGCTATCATACAGAAATCAAACAACAACAACAAAAAATGTCAGCGATAATATGGGGAAAAAAGGAAACCTCATACACTGTTGGTGGGAATGTAAATTAGTATAACCACCATGGAAAACAGTATGGAGGCTACTCAAAAATCTAAAACTAGAACTGTCAACCTTTGAGCAAAACCACTCTGAGAGATATAACCAAAGGAATTAATTCAGGTTACAATAAAGACACCTAAACACGCATGTTTATTGCAGCATTACGGACAATAGCCAAGCTATGGAAACAATCCAGATGCCTTGCTACTAATGAATAGATTAAGAAAAATGTGGTGTTTGCAAACAATGATGTTTTATTTGAAGATAAATGAGAATGAAATTTTGTCCTTTGCAGGAATGTGGATGGAATGGGAAAACATCATCTTCAGTGACATTAATCAGCCAATGTCCACAGTTTTCCTCTCATATATGTAATATAGGCTCAATAGAACAAGATGCAAGAAAACATGCTAAAAATTGTTAAACAACACAAGATACAGGAAAGGTAACCAACTGCAGTGGAGGAGGGATACAATGACTTAAGCACAATACTTGTACAGATATAATATGAAGACAAAAATCCCACTAAACAATGAACACACACCTAAAAACAAAAGACAGGAATGGCAAACTGGTTAAGCAAAGGCATGGGTATTAAAAAAGAAGTAAAGAAGGTGAATGTGGTTGAAATACATTCTATACTGGATTGAATAGAGGTTCCATCCCCTTGTGCCTTGTTGGTTGGGGTTTTATGAAAGATTGCACAGGACTGGATAGTGGTTGAGTTCTGGTGTTTCTTTGCCAGGAAAAGGGAGAACTATGTGACCTGCTCCTTCATTTGGTGATATGGTGTATGTTCAGACATTCACATGAACAGTGGAATTAGAAGAGAAGCAGGATCATGTTGCCTGGAGATGTAAAGACATTCTTGACTTCTCGTACATGGTTGAATGGTTTGAGGGGGAGATATGACAATGACAAAGAAGTGAAAAAAATGTCTTTTTTAAAATCATGTAACTGAAAACAGGCTGATATGTAAAGTGAGTTATTGAGCTAACCTACAGTTGTGAGTATATTTAGGTGTCTATTCTGGTCACAAGAACAGAATCATTAACCAGGTTATGAAAAGCAAAGGCAATCCAGATGAAGCTGGGCTGACTGCAGAACTCTGTTCCTTATGTTTGGGTGCACATGTGATTCCCAAAATGCCTTTTCACAAGCCTTTTTTTATTAATTTTTCCACAGACCTATAAGTTCAATTAGTTAATAATGCTAAAAAGTAAATAATCATCATGAGAAAAACAAGTAATGTGTCTAAACAATGTGGTCTCCTAAAAAATATGACCACAATAAAGAAGTAGAAAAAAAACAACTTTTAAAAGTAGCCTATAGTATAAAAACATACTAATTAATTATGTAAATGAGCAATGTGACATAAAACAAAATCTTAAATATTTACTTGAAAAAATATTTCTCCCTCAGTGTACAGAATTCATAACAACTTCTGTATTATTTAGCTACATAAAAGATACTGAGCTTTTATGTTAACACAAAGAGAGGTCAAGTTGTGTAGATTTGTTTCTCACAGAATCCAAAACCATTCTAACGAATCTTCTTTTTCTTAATTTTACTGTGCTCCACTAATGTATCCTTTTTTCTCTAACTACTCATCTCCCTATTTTTCTTGACCTTGCACCCAAGCATGGCAGACAAAGAATGCAAGAGGCCCAAGATTCTATACTAGCTGTTTGCAAGGGGGAAGAAACTACAGTAATGGCCACAATAGTTTTACTTGTGAAAAAAAGAGAAACTAACTTAATTCTTCTAAGGGATGAAGGAAACAGTGTGGGATGTCTACAAGGCCCAAGGAGCCAGGGATGGCAAATTATGAAGCAACATATTGTGACTGAAATCCAGATGAGGTAAAGTCAGCTGGATCTTTGCCTCTGGATCTTTTGACTCTCTGGTATTTGCATCTAATGGGAAGAGTCTATTTCTCAAAGCATTGTGGCTCTGAAAAGAAGACTCCTGCTTCTGAAACTTTACAGGAAATAGCATCCATACCAGTATGACTGCAAAATCAATGCTTGTCCAAGAAACAATTCAAACAATGAAGGAGAGAAGAAAATGCAGGTCCAACGTAGCCCAGGCCCACCACAGGCTATGAAAGAAGAAACTAAAAGAGAGTAAGATTGAATCATATCAATTCTACAAGGAGCACTCACTGAACTTCACCTTACAATTCAATCAAGTTACAAAAAAGGATGCTTTAACCCTTACCTTACCCAGTAAATGCACTACTCACATCAATTGGAATAGTTTCAGAATAACTATAATTGCTAAACCTCAATGTGTCTTTCCTTCTTCCCCAAGGATATTAACTATATATGCATTATATAATTCTAGTATGTGTTAGAATGTAAAATATAAAATTATGAATAACTTTATTAATGAACATTTATAAGAACCATTGAGATGATTTCCCTAAAAGTCGAAAGACAGACTATAATGTCTGCCTTTCAGGACTTCAGCACCTCAGAGCTCAGTCATTAAGGGGCTGTTATAGCTCTACTGTTATGAGCTCTAACCAATCCTGCTTTGTGGTTTGGAATCGGATCTTGCTATTGGCTGCTTCATAACTCTAAACTGCCAATGACATCATTCACCCACCAGACCTCCTGCCACCTGGGTAGAATCTTGGGGTTTCCATGGAGCTGCCTGTAAACAAATTTGAATCACTGCAAGTGACCAGTGACCAGTGATCAGTTGCCAGTGTCCTTCAGACTTGACACACGCACTGTTCAGCTTCAGCTACCCAGACAAGTATCATCTCCTCATTTCTTGTATCTGTAGTTGATGTTAACACTTCTCAGACCATGTTGGGTAAGGAAAGAAATGTTTTTTAAACACAGCTTTTGAAAACGAATGAAAAAAATAGCTTTCCTCCCTGACTAAATTTAGTAGGAGAGTCAAAACAGCTTAGAATAATTTGGGGGGGGATGGAGTATTGAAGTAGATATGTGGGAACAATTTCAATTTTGGCTTTGACTTTTACTAGGCATGTAACTTTAGACAGATTGTATACTCACTCAGAAAATGTTTTTTCATCTGCTACATGAGGATGGTGTTCAGCCCATGTTCTGTTCCTTTCCCTCTTCTAATACTGTCTCAAGGGCATGTGAATAGTGAAGTCAGAGACTTCTTGAGACTGTTAGTTTCATCAGAACCAGAGAAAAAACTAGATGGTATTAAAAACTGAGCACTATATGCCAATATGTTTCATCTACAACAGTCTCTCCCTTCCCTAATATTTCCACTTTAGAATTTCAAGTTTACACTGACCAAAATTGTCCTTGGGTTTTGGAATTTTCTGTTCAAGCTAGGTAAAAAGAAACATAGGAAGGAAAGAAGGAGGAGACTGAGTTATATGAAGGAAAGATTTTCTAGAGTAAGGAAGTTTGGGATTGTTTTCATTAAGCATAAGCCAAGAGTAACAGGAGGGGTGAAGAAAATGTAAAAGTGAGGGAAGAGAAAAGCCTAACAATGAAAGAGATGCAGAGGAGGGAGACATTCTCAAGAAAAAAGAGATGGTCTGGGACAGAATTTTGAAGAGAACTAAAAATTTTTAAATTAACACACAAGTGTAGAGTGAAATCTACTCAGAGCAAAACAAACTGAAGTTAGTTTTGGGAAATGCTTGTATTGCTGGACTAGGAAGGTAAAGAAGAGTAGAATAGGGCATCACCCATAAAGGCAGTTAATCAGAAAAATTCCATTTGATTACATTTTTTCTATTGACTCTAGACACAGATAACACTTGACAGTTTTGTATACGAACAATTTAGAGACATATTTTAGAAATGATTCTGCCAATAAACACACTAAGAAAGGGGCTATAGAGAAGGCTGGTATAACAGAATTATCAGTGTCCTATTTCATTCTGATTTTTAAAATACATGGATTTTTAAAAATCATGCATCTTAACTTGAATCAGTAGAAAGTTTCAAGGTAAAGCTACTTTTAATCTTTTCAATAATATTTTTCTTTTTTGACACTACTGGGGTTTGAATGTTAGACACTACTGTCTAAGATTTGCTAGGCAGGCACTCTACCACTAAAGCTATGCCTTCAGTCCAATCATTTTCTTCCTAAAACAGAATACATAGTTATGAATAGAAAATAACTGTTTTTAGACACAAGATTCAAAAGAAAGAACTTTCTAAGAATAAAAAGTCAGTCTCCACATCTCTAATTCCACATTTATCTAAAACAAAGTTGTAAAACCTTTTGAATTTTCAATATTTAAAACAATTGTTTTGGGCTGGAGGTGTAGCTCTAGGACAGAGTGCATGCTTATCAATTACAAGGCCCTCAGTTCATATTTCAGGAAACCCTACCCAAAATTTTTTCATTGTATTACTAGAATTTTAGTGGTAATTTTTTCAGACTTTAGGTCTGATATTTTCCTGTAAGTTCAAGGTGACCATTAGCTACCTTTTGAGAATAAATATAGAAACTTTCATTATCTTTTTTAAACACTTTTTAAGTGATTTTTTCTGATTTTTATGTGGCTACATTAATTGAACTGTCTAGTAGGATTAATATCTACTATATGGTAGATAATATTCAGAAAAATATGAATGAGCACCATAACATAATTCCTTTACATTTATTGCTTTACTCTCAACTTTATAGCATTTTATTTTGTTTTGTTTTATTTATGTCTTGCTATGTGGCTCAATTTGGCATCAAACACTTTAGTTCAAGCAACTCTTCTACTCAGCATTTGACAGTTTTGCGGCTACAGATGCACCCAGATTCACACAACAATTTATTGAAATATTGTTCTGCATAAAATATGACTCCCTAAATGTTTACATTTGCTGCATTTATCTGCTTGTTACATGCTTTTTAAAGATATAGTTTCTCTGTGTTTATGTAATGATTAGAAATACATTCAAAAGAAATCAAGGTGTGGTGTTTGGTGCTTGTAAACCCAGCCACTCAGAGACTGAGATGAGAAGACTGTAAGCTTAAGGCCAGTCTAGGAAACTTTGATGCTGACTACATATCCAAATTTACTTTACAATCTACTTACTCTTTTTTGGTGTTTGTAATTTGTCTGTCTTTGCAGAGCTTACTATGTATTCCTCCATACAAATCATGTACAAATGTCATTTTATTCTTAGATTGGATACCACTATTAATATTGAATAATAATAATATTGAATAATAATACATGAATTATTGATAATAATTCAATAATACTGCATGACACTTGTGCCTGAAAAAGTTTAAATAAATTTTTCCCAAAAGGAATTTTTTTTTGAGAAACTAACTCTCAGGTAGTTATTTTGACTTTAGGATCAGAAGTCAGACTTTACAAGGTTAAACATGATCTTTTACATTTACCACCTGGTCTGTGTTGTAAGTGAACTTTATGAAATGACATGTGACTTGCACAAAGAAAATGAGACAGTGAAGGTAAAATTGGTAATAGCACATTGTTGCCTTCCTGCCTTTCTTCTTTCTTTCCCTTCCTTCCTTCCTTCCTCTCTTTCATTCAAGGCAGTACTAGGGATTGTACTCAGGGCTTCATGACCGCTAGGCAGGTGGCCTACAATTTAATTCACACCACCAGCCATTTTAGCTCTAGTTAATTTTGGAATATGTCTCACATTTTGTGTGGGCCGGACTGGACTGTGATGCTTTTACTTTATCCTTCCCACCATAGCTGGGCTGACAGGCATTGGTTGAGATGGGGTCTGCTGAAATTTTATTTCCTGGTGGTCACATATAACAATTCTCTAGATCTCATCCACCCAAGTAGCTAGAATTACAGGCTTGAGTCATGGCCTAGCTAGTAATACTAGTCTCTAATGAATAAGAAAACAAAAAGCAATATTAAAAGCTCTATTTCTCCTGGTTTTTGGTCTTTTTTCAGAGGACAGTACCTGGTGAGAGAGTCAGGTTCTATAACCTGACACAGATAACAAGGAGACATTTTATTGTGGTACTGGGGTCTGAACTCAGGACTCTGAACTCAGGGCACTCTACCAAGTAAGACACTTTGTCAGCCATTTTGGGGGGGCGGTATTTTGGAGAAAGTGTTTTTTGAACTAGTTCCTGGGCCTGCTTCACACCATAATCCTCTTAATCTCTGCCTCCAAGGTAGCTAGGATTATAGGCCTGTGCTACCACCTCCCAGCAGTGGGAGATCTTGATGGGAGAACTTGAAGACATAGGTCTGCCTCTCAGGCCCTCAGTTTGTTCACCTACAAAATGGTAATATTAGAAGTTCTCTAAGGATATCTTAGTCTTAAAATACTTCAATTCTAGAACATACTTATGAGATCGTACTAGGGCAGGCTCAAGAAAAGCCTGTTTTCATCTAGAGAACAATGTAGAAACCAGGCTACTTTGGGTCTTCTGTGCACAAATTAGAAAAAGGTAGTTCATCAGAAGAGGACCAAACTGCTTCACCAGTTACAAGCTTCCTACACTGTTTGATTTTTGGTATCTCAGTGAGTAATGGTATTAGAGACTTCTGGTTTACAACAACCTTAAGCTAATAGTGGTCAGCAAATAAAGTTCTGAGAGTTTGTCAATCTCATCAGTTTACATCACCCTCTTTCTTCCTACAGAAAATTTCCAAAACCCACCTTTGCTTGGAATTGACAATTCTCTACAGGTCTCTCTTCCTGTGCTCAGCAATGCCACTTCCCTACCAGGACGAGTCTGCAACTTCTCCAGAGATTCTGGTCCAGATGTCACTCCAGCATGGCTAGAGCCATCACTCTCTGACACCTCTTTCCAGGCACTCACGGGTAGTGCCTACCTTTACCAACATTCTAGCATAACCATGTCATCTCAATTTACTGCCCAGAGCCAGATCTCTACTTCAGCTGCCAACACAGTGGTTCCTCTCTATCCATCATTGCCTGCCAACTTTGTTCAGGTTGCACCATCTCATATTGCAAATCAAGGACATAGCCTGTCACTTCCCTACCAGGAAAGAAGTGAGGTCTATTATTATAATCAAAACACATTGGGGCCTCCAGTATATCTAGAAAATGGCTGCAGCCTGCAAACCTATGGCACTGTTTGGTATGCAGGGGGTAGGGCCTCTGTCCCACAACCAGAAATGGTGATGGTACTTAACGAGGGTCAGACTACAAACATTATAACACCAGTTTCCACCTCTGGAGTCTTCCACTCTGAGACTGCTCAACCCATCACAGAAAATTTGAGTTTACAAGGTGAGTACAAAGGTCAAAAAAGGAAAAGAATGGTTAGCATTCAAAAGGACAGCCAACTCTTCAGATGAGTGGTGGTTAGTCCACAGATAGGAAGAGTCCAAGTCCTGAGATTACAATCACTGTTCTCACTCAGGACTCTGAAGTTTCACATTCTATATAAGGTGGAGGGCTGAAGCCATGGCTTAAGTGGCACTGTGCATGCCTCACAAGTTTAGGATGTGAGTTCAAACTCCACAAACACCAAAAATTAAGTAAATAAATAAAAGTGGAAATTCAGAGCACTGTAATGTTCATTCATGATGCATTTAAGAGCACACTGAATAGGCCTCTCTGCCCTGGCATACCACCTACAATGTAATTTAAATATCTTCCCTAACTTATTGCTCTGGTTTCTTTGGAAAACACTTCCAAACCCTCAGGTTCCATTTAATTTTCTTTAATTGCCTTGTTTTAAGTGATGCTGTAAAAAGATCCCAGTGTGCACACAGCATGTCCTTCTTTATGTATTTCATGAGGAAGAACTCCACTTTATCTCCCTAGTCCGTGGTTTACCATATTCTTATATTCACAAGGAGGGCAGAGAGAAATGAGTGTACCATATAGGAGAATGCAAGTCTTTAAAAAATTGTTTTCATTTTTATATGCTTGTGTTTAAAACCAGGGGCAAGAGCATAGGAGACAAGTGCTCTACTACTAACCCAAACCACAAGCACAAAACATTTCATCTTTTTATCAATCACTTTCACTTTTTAAAACTTACACAAATCCTATGAAAAATTACATCAAAAGAAGAGCAGTAGCAATTCAAGCAGTAATCACTTATCTCCTAACACAGAGTACTACCATTGTCTTAAGAAGAGTCAGTAAAATGATTTTGTTCACTGTTGGCAGGGGCTTGGTTGCTGTATTAGTGTGTAACTAGGAGATGCTACTTACGAGGGATTGACTCCTTTCTTGACTACCTTTTAGAGATGGAAATTTCCATGGGGATGGAGAATTCCTACACTTGCAACCTCCAAACCCGACACCTTGTCTTCCACAATCTCCAGAATTCCTCAAGTCCTGCAGTAGTATAGATGCTCAGATACTTGAGAGTAACCCACCACGTGAACATGGAGACATTTCATTAATACCTCCAGTCCAAAGTTCTACCAATATCTATTCTTGTCTCCAGCCCCATATACCAAACAAGTAGACAATGAGAATTTGGTTGAAATTAAAACAGATTTCAAAGCCTCTGGATGCCTTCTAGGTCCCAATCAAAAAAATCACAATCTTCACATACTCTTTTAGAAATCCATGACATTCACCAACTTCTAGCCTACATTACCTTTTGGGTTCAAAGGGGAAGTACGGTTCTGAAAAATGCCAATTTGTAAAATGATTGCCTAAGTCTTTAGGAAAAAGGGACATTTAAAAACAGGATTGAGTCTAGCAATAGTATTGCAGACATTGCTACATTGGTGGAAGATATTCACATATTGCCTATTTTCAATTCATTGACAGGCTTTGAACAATCCAAAGTCGCCACAGCCATCAAAGCCAATGATACAAACATTCTCAAGATGGAAAAGTCCAGCATCATAAAGGATCCCACTGGCCCAGTGAGAAAAAAGGATGGAGTTCCAAAGGCCAAAATTCAGCACCAGAACCGAAAGTGCCTGCTGGAGGGAGAAGTGGTTGTGTGCACTGCCACATCCAGTGACAGACCACCTGTGAGCATCATCAAGCATTCTCACAACAAACCTCCAAAAGCCACATCCAGCAGGGCCAGCAAAGCTAAAGGCCAGGGACAAGAAAATACCAAAAGGATCAGAGAAAACCTCTCCAATAAAACTGAAGAGAGTAAGCAGACAGGGAGCAAAAGGAAGTCAGAGAAGACAACCATTCCCAAGGCAAAGCGCAACAGAAATCAACCTGAGTTTAGCCAAGAGAACTTTACTAAGCCTCAAAGCACCCTGGCCATGCATCTGCTGGAATCAGTCCAGGTTTTTCATGCACTGGGGAAGAAAAATGATAAGAACATTGGGCCATCTTCCTGTCAGGCTCTGGGAAATTCAAAAAACACCAAAGGCTCCCAGTATTCTCCAGCTATCAAGTCACAGCTGCATACACCACATGAGAGCAAAGAGCCTAAAAAAATTGAACTCAAAGCCCAGAAGAAAAATAGCAGTGATGGCAATGAATGTCCATCTCCATCCCAAAATGAGGTTCCCCCTCCTGGAAAGGTCAAGTTGGTACCTTTAGCTTTCCCAAGGCTGGACATGCCTCAACCTCGACCTGTTTCTTACAGACCACAGTCTCTTGCTTCATGTAGGCCCTTGGCATCTTACCCTGTCCAACCTCATTCTAACACAGCCCAATCTAAGGCAGTCAATGTATCTCAACCAGATAGTGCCAACACATCTTCGATTGGTCCTGTCAAACCAGCTCAACCAATTCCGACCAATGCAACACTACAGGGTTTGACCAAGCCTATCCAGCCAAATATATCTCAGTCTGCTGCTGCTAGACCTGCACCCTACAAGACATCATCTACCACTTCTTTCCAGTGGGAGCCTGCTTCCACGGCTGTGACAAAGTTCCAGCGACCACCTAAGCTACAAACCCAATTTCTACTGCATGATTTCAGCTTGCAACCCATTCCATGGAGGAAACCCAATGTGCCTGAGCCAGTAATGTCAAGCCCCATCACAAAAGAGCAGAGGCCAGAGCGTGAGGCCATGAAAAGGAAGGCTCAGCAAGATCGTGAGCACGCTGCCAAATACCCTTTTTTGGGAAAACTTCAATTTTTCATTGGGAGGGAAAAAGAACTGGAAATTTCTCAATACTATGGTTATGTAATGTAAGAACACCTAAGATTTTTGGCACCACTATAGATACCAAATGCTTTTACATATACATATGTTTATATATACATAGGTTTAGATAAATATATGGATATATAAGTATATACAATTTTTTGATAAAATGTAGATTAAATTTTAATTATTGTAATGTATTTTAAAAACTTAAGTGTTGTCGTAGATTAGTAGATGAGCAATAAAGAGGCCTCTGGTGCTTTGAGATGCAGCTTCCTTGGTTTTCATTAGTAGAGGTGGGGATCAAAATCTACATTTGACCAAAGGAACTGAGAGTTGGATGGGAGAACAGGGGGAGAAGGATAAGTGGGAAAAGAGGATGGAGTATGATCTGGGTGTAGAAGATCAAAAGAGTGGAGATTATATAGGTGGCTAAGAAGAATCATGGATAGGTAAAATGACAAAGACTGAGATTTGAGTTAAAATAATGAAATTTACAAAAAGTTGGAAAAGCCTGAATATGTGACTAAGTGGACCAGAAGAAATGTTAACAACAACAAAAAAAAAACTCTTTTGTTGATAATGGCTCTTGCCTCATGACCCACTAGATAAGTATTTTAGACATTCAGGACAAAATTCAACATGTTTGAGTTATCTATGATAAAAGACAGGAACTGTGAATAAAATGTATCGGAGGATCTACCACAGTAGTGGCAAGAGCTCAGTCATCGTAGGGGCAGCTGATAACCTGGGGTCTAGCCAAGTGAACTGCAGCAACTTGAGGCCCACCCTGAAAATGACTTGAAATATAAATCACCATTCTTTCACCACTCAAGCACCAGGGCAACATGAGTGTACTTGCATTGCTCTATTCAGAATTTTCCTGGCTCTTTTGCTTTCTATAGTTGTGATCTTCTTTCTTCATTTTGTCAAGTACTGCTACGAGTCCTTCATTAATTTGCAACATGATGGTACACCAAAATGCTAGGTGGTCATGGGGGTGGCACCTAGCCACCAGGTGACACCAAAGTATAGGCCAAAGGCACAGGAAACTTAAATATTTAACAAAATAATAGCAGAAAACTTACCAAAACTCAAGAAAGAGATCCCATTCCAGGTGTAGGAAGTCTCTAGGACACCAAACAGACATGACCAAAGCAGAACCTCTCCGCAGTATATGTCAGGTAAAACAATTAGCACAGAAAACAAAGACACAATATTGAAGGTAGAAGAGAAAAAAATAACATATAAAGGTAAATCCATCAAAATAACAGATTTCTCAACAGAAATCTTAAAGTCAAGAAGGGCATAGAAGAAGGTATTTCAAGCAATGAAAGGAAACTATTTCAATCCTAGGATACCCTACCTAGAAAAGCTATAATTGGAAATGGAAAGAGAAATAAAACCTTCCATGATAAACAGAAACTAAAACAACATATGACCACTAAACCAGCACTCCAGAAGTTTCTCAGAGGAAAACAACACCCTGAAAATGAAAATGAACTGTCATGAAAGGATATGAATTATTACTCTCAAGAGAACAGCAGACAAGTAATTAGAGAGTAGCACATACTTAGTTCCACACACAAACTCTTGCAAAACAAAAAGGACTAAATGACAGGAATCATCACATCCCTCTCAATATTAACACTGAATGGCCTCAACTCCTTCATCAAAAGACATCAATTGACAAACTGAGTTTAAAAGGAATACCCAATGATTTGTTATTTACAAGAAAGTCAGCTACAGGGAAAAATAAATATTGGATTATGGTGAAAGGTTAGGGAAAGATTTACCAAGGTAAAGGCCCCCAAAGATAGGCAGGAGTAACTATTCTTATTTTGGATAATTTAGTCTTCTAATCTAAATTCATCAGAGGAGAAAAAGAAGGTCATTTCATACTAATAAAAGAAGCAAAGAGACCTCAAGTAAATGATCTCATATTGCATCTCAAATTATGGTGTATTGTATTTTTATTTTTGTTCAATTCAAAATGCTTTCTACTTTTTTTATCTTTTTGACATAAAGCTTTGTACATGTGTTACTTTGCTTCCAAATATTCACATATATTCCAGAGATTTTTTAAAATTGATTATTCTGCTTCAATTGCTTTTTGATCTAGAACCAGACTGTGCACAGTTAAACGGTTTTGACCTAATACTTATTAAGATTTATTTTATGGTGGTAAATTGTGTTTTATTTTGGTAAAAGGAATGGTGTTGTTCAAGTCTAATACAATCTTGCTGATTCTTTACCTATATAATTCTAACACTTATTGAGTAAGGGGTAGTGAAATCTCAAACTACGATTGTGATTTTTCTACTATTTGCACTTCTATCAGTTTCTACTTTGGATTTTGATGCTGTTACTGGGTACATAAAAATTCAGGGTTCTATATCTTGATTAATTGATCCTTTTACAATTGCAAAATGATGTTTCTTGTTGCTGGTAATAGTTTTTACTATAAAATCTATTTTGGTGTTAATGTAGTTATTATGGCTCAGTTTTTTTTCTTATACTTGGTTTTATTTGTGTAGTTTTGACAAAGGATTTCCACATGTAGAAGACTGAAGCTAATTTCCATTCACCTAGTATAAAAATAAATTCCCAATGGCTTGGCAATCCTAATATGTGAGCAGAGACTTTGAAACATGTAGAATAAAACAGAGAAAACTCTTGAAGATTTAAGCATATGTAATTTTTTTTATCTGTAAAATGGTCAATTGCTCAGAAAATAAGATCAAGAATTGAAAGATGAGATTGTAACAGATTAAAGAGTTATACATAGCAATCGAAACCAACAACAAGAATCAAAGCAAAACCTACAGAATGTAAGAAACTCTTTGCCAGTGAATCATCAGATAAAAGATAAAATGTCATAATACATAAAGAGCTCAAAAATTAAACACCAAAAGAATGAATATTATTCAATTAATAAATGGGCAAATGAATTAAACTGTTTTCAAAAGAACAAGTAAAAATGACTAGGAAATACATAAAGAAATGTTTAATATCTTTAACTATAAAGAAATTGATAATATCTTTAACTATAACTATAAACCACTTTTGAATCACTGAAGTTCAATCTCATCCTAGTTAGAAAGACTATAACAGAAACAACAAATGTTGGTGAAGATGTGGAGGAAAGGAAGTACTTTTTACATTGTTGGTGGGAATATAAATTAGTCTACCAACTATGGAAAACTGTATGGATCTTGTTCAAGAAAATAAAGAAAGAGCTACCAAATGATCTATTTTAACACTCTTGGGCCTATATCCAAAGGAAGGCAGGTACACATGCAAAAGAGATACCTGTACACTAATGTTTAAAGCAGCTCTATTCACAATAACCAAACAATAGAATAAGCCTAGGTTCCCATCATCCAAAGAATGGATAAAGTATGTGTGGTTTATTTACACAATGACATATTTTTCAATCATGAAGAAGAACAAATTATGTTATTTATAGGAAAATGGATGGAAACTAGAGGTCATAATGTTAAATGAAATAAGCCAGACTGAGAAAAACAAATATTACATGTTGTATCTCATATATTTAGGGGCAGAATCTACCCCTTAAAAATAAAACACAGGAGTGTAAAACAGGTTCTATTTTGAGGTGGGTGCCAGTGGGAGAGATGTTAAAGGAGAGGGTGCAATAAAGGTAAACATGGTCAAAGTATTTTTCACACATGTATAAAAATACAAATGATGAGCTGGGCAATAGTGGCTCAAATCTGTAATCCTAGCTACTCAGGAAGCAGAGATCAGGGGGATCACAGTTCTAAGCCAGCCCTGGCAAAATTTTGCCACACCCTATCTCAAAAACAGCCATCACAGAAAAGTGTTGATGGAGTGGCTCAAGTTGTAGGCCCTGAATTGAAACTCCAGTACCTCAAAAGAAAAATACAATGATGAAATCTGCTAAAATTATTTTTTAAAATAGGTGTGGGGATGAGTGGAAATGATAGGATAAATTTGATCAAGGTACATTATATGCAAAAATGGAAATATTGTGTGAAAGCCTGTGTTCAACTAATACATGCTAATAAAAATGGGGGGAGAAAAAGAAAAATTTGGTTGAATTTCAGTAATACTGAGTTGGGAAGAGCTACTTTCCTTTAGGTACAATGACTATTTAGTGGGGTTGTTTAAAACATGTCCATGTATTCCTTGATATTGCTCCTGGGAGATTCCCACTACAGAATATGAGCTGACCTTTATAACTGGTTTCTAGTGAACAGAATATCATGGGCCTTCTCTGTGACTACTAAGGCCAGGTTAGGGAATGTAACCCCTAGGGAATCCCACATGACTTTCTCTAGGAGAGCCACCCTTGGAACCAGGCCACCATATTATGAAGAAGCTCAAGCCCCATAGTGAATCCTTATACAGAGGTCCTGCTACAGCCACTGCTAAAGGCTCAGTAAAATGCCAGCTTCACCAGCCAGGCATGTGAAAGAACAAGACTTAAATTATTCTAGTCCCTAGCTTCAAGTCAACCAAGGTGAGGCCAAGAGGAGATATAAAGACCTGGCCTCCTGCAAAATTGCTGATTAGGAACAAAATAACAAATGTCACTTTGGAACACTGAATTTGGGGTGCATCATGTCAGTAACTTGCAGATGCTGTTACTAAATGTGAGTCACTGTCATTTAGGAAAAAAATACAACAAACACACATAGAATAGCTTAGATAAGAAGGTAGATGGAAGCAGAAATGACCTAAAAAAAGAGAAAGACAAAAGGGCTTCAAAGGGACTTTACATGGAAGCCTACTGTGTAATTTTACTCTTTGAGAACAGCTTTAAAAACTATTTTTTGATTGTTCTTTTAGCAGAGCTTAAACACTAGTAGTAAACCAATGTCCAGACCAGCATTATTCTCACTAATCAAAATTTGGAAAAAAACCTACTTGTCCTTCAATGGATGAACAAGTAAAAATATTGTGTACAAACATGGTTTTTAGACAATCAGAAACTTTTTATTAATATATTACTACCTAAGTCATTAATTTTATGAAGTCAGTAAATTTCTATAAATAATTACACTACTAGTAGCAAGTAGTATCAGCAGGAGTATAACAAATGTTTTATCATTGAGATTCTTATGCTATCTAAAATATTCCTATATGCTAATAACCAGAGGAAGAAAACTTTTATTTCACTCTGACAGCTATTAATAAGAGGACTTAACAAATTTTCACATAACAGATTTTCCATCAAACTTTCAATTTTCACTGTTTGCTATTATTTATTACAATATTTGATTTTATTTTTTGAGTTCAAGACTAGAAGGTATGTTTTAAAATATGCTCACATGCCAATTTTAAAAATACCACACAATTTTTGAGCAAACATCTGAAACTACTTGATTTCATAAAAATTTTAAAATAGATGATTTGGTAAATGTATCATTTCTCTGTGTTTTGTTCATACTGGGGAAAATTTATGTACAACATGAAAAAATAAGCATCTTTCCTTTCAGCTGTTTATTCGTTTTATTGGCCTACTTTGTGCTGCTGGGATTGAACCCTTGGCTTTGGGCATAAAAATCATGCACTATACCACTGAGGTCCAAGCTCAGCACTAAGGCCTGCATTTCAAGTAACATAAAGATGAAGTGTTTCCCAGTCATCACATAAACGTACATATTTTCATGGCACACATAATTCTCAATCCACACTGCTTATTTGCTTTATAGACACTCAAGTATTTACATTTTTTCACACGTTCTTCAATCTTCTCAGTATGTTGTCCAGTCTTTGCATGTGGATCCAATAATTCCTGTGATTAAAACAGAGAAAACAAGGCTTTATAAACAATGCAGTGCAAATATGTCCATCCTGAGTTTCTGTGCTAAGATTTACTGAAACATAACCATACCCTTTCATCTGCAGACTGAGACTGGGAACTTTTGGGTAGAAACTGCAGAGTTCACTGAGTTGTTGCAATAGGAATTTAATTTCCCACACTGCCTAAATTAGCAAGAGCCTAAGGTAACACTTGCCAGAAAAGCTTACTTACCCATGCTGTAGGACTACAACATATTATTATTCTTATTAAGTAATATTTTAACAACACTCACATTGATAAAATTGCTAGAATGGGAAAATTCCCTAAGGTAAGAATTTTTATTTGGCATTACAAGCATTATGGTTTGAAAAATTCATATATATTGATGACCATAGCTAAGCCAAGGATGATAATAACTAGCACAGATCTTTAAGTGACAAGCACTGGTCACATTGAACAGTATGACAGGCAGTATCCTCACAAAAGCCTGAAGGCTGGATGTGAATCCCAGCTCTACCCGTCATTGGCTATGTGACCTTGAGCAGTTAACATTTCTGTGTCTCAGCTTCTTCACCGGTAAAATGGAGATAATAATACCATCTACTTCAATGGATTGTTGAGGAGATAAAATTACAGGTATAATCTTGCACAAGTACAGGGCACATCGTGACCAATATATAAAAACGCTATCAGCATTAGTATTATGATTGAATTTTATGTTCTAATGAAATTTGATCTTTTAGACAGGTGTCATGCTAAAGGAAAAAAATGGCAGCAAATAGGAGCATATATCCAAGAGCACATCCTAGAATTTCATGAAACTCTTACCAGTTCCACTAATCAACAGTACTTTTGTGAACTCAAAATAATTTAAGGCTGATTTTCTCACAGTACTACTAAGTGGGCAATGATCATGGCACTCAGTGCAATGGTACCTCCGATTGAGTAGTATGTCACATAGATGAACGTCAGCAGGCTCAGCTACTGACCTGAAAACAGTGGACTCTTTTGTGCAATCAAGATTACCGAATCAGTTCATTCACAGCAGGAATTCAAGCTGGACTGCCTTGGCTAGTGTTCTGATGAGGAGATGAAGGTTGTGTGGAGTGTCACATCAGGAAAGCTCTAGCCAGAGCTTTTTACTTGGTTAATTACTACAAATCCCTGTTCCAGTTGCATAATCTAGGTATATAGGGCTTAATTTTAACCTACCAAGTGTTAAGAAAAACTATTTTTAATTTGTTCAATAACAGGAGCTATTAATATTAGTAGCTATAATCCCACCTTAGATAAAGTTAGACAAAGACAAGATTATTTCCCTTTTGAAAACACTAATAGCAATGTGAAAACAAGGAATAAACTGCTCTGCAAAGACAAGAGAGGGTTGACAAGAGTTAGGTCAAGAAGACTCAGAGGAGTGAGTCAATGCTTTGTGAAAAAGTAAATTGTGAGCCAATTCTAAATAAATGAAGTCAGATGAATAAAAACTGAAAAGACAGAAAGGATACCATGAATAAAGGCAGAGAGTTGGAAAAATCAGTCCAAGGAACTAAGAGGTTAAAGTCCTAGAGACAGGAAACACACGTTTGCAAAATACCTGGCAAAAGAATGTGAATGGCAGCATTATTGATAACAGTCAGGAAGGAGGATCAACCTCAGCCCCATCCACGGACTGGTAGGTAAGTGAAACAGCCACACAATTGCACATTAATAATCCATAGAAAGAAGCCAGGTACTGATGATTGCTAGAGCACAATCGCTCACACCTGTAATTCTAGCTACTTAGCCTACTGAGATTGGGAGGATTGTGGTCCCAGGCCAGCAAGATGCAAAATTTACAAGACCCTATCTGAATGGAAAAAAGTTGGGCATGGTGGTGCATACCTGTCATCTCTGAGAGTGGGAAGCACTATATGGGAGGGGCGTGGTCTAGGCTGGTCTGGGGAAAATGTGAGAATTTTTCTCAAAAATAACTGGAGCAAATCCCAGTATGGACAAAATAATTAATATTAATAATAATTATTATAGATTAATAAATAAAATGAAAAGTAATTGCCTAAGTTCTCAAACACTTTTAAGATAAACTGAAGTGTTTACTTTTATGAGGAAGGAATAATGACCTTTCTTTACAAGCTATCTGGATATGTATGAACTATATGTTCATGGATCCTAGGCTGTGGACATGTCTCAGTGGTAGAGCACCTGCATAACATCTATTCGGCCCCGGGTCCACCCCCAGAAAACCATAACATAGAAACAAAAGCCTTCATTGATGGGATAAAGAATGGTGGTAGCACACTTACCTAAGAATATGTTATAACGTGTCATTATTTTTAGGAGCTCTTTGTACTGAAATAGGGGATAATAAGGAGCAAATAGTAACTGTTCTCAAAAAGTACAAAATGACAAACAAATTATGGTCTACGCTGTCTACATTTATACTCCTTACCTAGCACTGGAAATAATAAGCAAGCCTCCACATTAACATATGAAGGGCATGAAATCACTCCCTTGAACTTGAACATAGATTGTTATTAGCTAGGGTTTTAAGATCTTGGAAAAATCAATTCCTTTGGAAAATGAGATCCTGGAAAAATCAATTTCTGAGGAAAATGTTAGAAGTCTTCTCCTTGGATGAGGCCATTGAGAATGTCTCTACTGAACTGCTGAAGTGAAATGGACTTGGGGTAAAAGCATTACTTTCTCCAATGGAGAAATACTGTTAGAACCACCCCCGAAGTATGCACAGTGTGTATATGCACATAGGTTTTAATTCATCCATAATTTCCTTGGTACATTTAGTAGGATTTGAAATCATGCACACAGAAATGCAAACACACATATTTGAAAATAAAGGGAAAAATACTGATTTTCTTGCATGTCTTGCAGAGGTGATTTGCCAGGATCTCACCTTATAATATTTTAGCATTCTGTTCTTGGGAAAGCCTTCTTCTGACCTAAAAATACATAGAATTTTCAGTCTCACACCATTAGAAGGAATAGAAGGTTATTAAGAGAAGAACACTTTAAAACAAAACTGTTGAACTATAGCACGGTTTAAAAGCACAAGAAACTTGAGCCCACATGAGTTAGTCAAATTTTCATTGTATAAATGATTGCTAAATTTGTCAAAAGCAAAAAGTGTTCTTGAATACAGAGAATTGTGAGTTAAAAGTTCTTTAAAAAGCATTCAATCTGTTTCATTAAATTTTCAAAGCTAATTAGCCACATTTTAATATACAAATGCATACATTAACAATTGTGTTAGTGATTAAGTACCAGTTGGTTTCCATTCTTTCATTCAGAAAACAGATCAGGAACATCTATTAGTTACCAAGATTTACAACAAATTATTTTAGCTACAAATATTCTAATTTATTTATTAAATTAAATTTATTTATTAAATAAAATGTTTTTATTTAAGCCTAAATAATACAATGATATATGGCATAACAAAGTTCAATCAACAACAGCCTGCACATACAGTGATGGTTTTGTAAGATTGTACTGCCTACTGAAGGGAGAGATGCCTTAAGTCTGTGCAAGTACACACTTGTGATGTTTGCACAGTCACAAAATTTCTAAACACACTTCTCATATAGTAAATCCATTATTATCAACACATATAAATGGCCATTTCATAATCTGTTGGTGGAAACTGCATTAATATAAACTTTCTTGAGAACAACTTAGAAAAATTGACTCAAAAAATTTAAAATGTTTCTATACTTTAGAATAGTGATTCTATTTGGGATAATTTATTCAAAATAAATAATTAGAAATATAGAAATGATTTATATAAGCAATGTTCCTTGCATAATTAATCACAATATTTTAAAAGGATTATATTTGATACCATAAAATTATCAGATTTCTATACCGTTAACACTGATTAGAAGAGTATATTTTAATTATTAGAGGTATTACAGCTAACAACCTTTTATATTATTTCCAAGAATTTCACAACCACAAGAATAAGAACTTTTCTCCCCTCCTAAACCCCAGAATGCAAGTAAGCAACTGCAGAAATTCTACTCTATGTTTGTACTATTAAGCACATACTTCAAACACATCCTTTTGTTGGTTTTTTTGAGATAGTGCCTCACTATGTAGACCATGTTGGTCTCAAACTCATGATCCTAACACCTCAGTGGGAATTCTGAGTGCTGGGATTACAAGCAAGCACCACCAGGCCTGGCTCAAATTTTGAATTTTGATTTCCACCATTGTCCATCAATACCAAGGACATACACAGGCTAGGCAAGCACTCTACCACTGACCTGCACTGTAGCCCTCAAACTTTATTTAAAACTTGGATATCATACCTCAAATTGCTGACTTCCTATTCCTGCTCTATTTTATCATCCTTTGTTTCTTAAGCTCCTTTTGTAATATGCTGATAATTTTTCATATTCTCAGTTTTCCTCATAAGTACATCGCAGTGACTAATTTTAACTCACATTATTTTTATATGAATGAACTATATCTTAAATATTCAAAAGGCTATAAGAATCTGTATCAGGGAGAAATTAAGATGGAAATAAAATATATGAACACTTTTTTGTATATGCAGTACTATATATTTTCACATTCACTACTTCCTACATTGAGCAAATGCAGACTAAGTGTACATTTAAAACATATTGCATACCGTGTAACACATTGTAGTAAGCTCTATAGTTAAAACAAATTAAACCTCTATGGTGTTTAAAGTCTAGTGGAGAAGGAAGAAAATAACCATTATAAAAGTATAGATGCTGTAAGAACAATGGAGTTCTCTGAACACCTAAGAGAATTTGACCTAAACTAGAACCAGAAAGGTTTCTCAGAGGAAGAAAAGGCAGCACTGAGAAATAAAGGATGAACTATGCAGTTAAGCAAAGAATGACAAGGAGAATTATAGCCAATTTGCAGCATGTGCTGAGGCTCTATTGTAATCTGCTTCTAGCCAAGATGAAGTAACAGGTACCAATTTATGTTACTTTCTGAAATACCCCCAAACAAGACTGACAAAATACATGAAATGACAAATTTCAAGGCAATGGACTTTAAGCAATGAATGATTCTTGAAAGACAGCTCCCTGCAGTGAACTAAATTTCAGGCCATGACACAGGAGAACAAACTGAAGTAGAGTCTACTGGATGCCCAGACCTCATGTGATGAAATTGAGATTGTGCTGAAACAAGGAGATCATAGCACAGAATCCTGGAGAACATAGAGTGATACAGAGAGAGAACCCTGAAGATCTGCAGAGAATATTTGGAACAGTAATGAAAACACATGCATCCTAGAAAAAAATACTTGAGACTGAAGGGGAAAATAACCTGAAAAGTGTATAAAACACTATGCCTGGTGCCCACACAGTGTCCATTCCCATTAGCCAACCTGGACAAGCTCATAATTCACATTACAGTGGGCAGAGTAATCAGAATGTACTTACCTCAGCACTGGGGAATGAGTCCTAGGCTCACCACTGTTCTGATGCACCTAAAAAATCAGAAGAACAAGACCAAAAATAATCAAGCTCTTTATAAATAGCTGAACCATATCCCAAAATGAAATTCAAAAAGAGAAGTTGAGAAATGAAAGATATTTTGAAAAACAGACTGAACTTGTGGAGATGCAAATCAAACTGCATGTTTAACAGACAAAATTAACTACAGTTGAACTTTCAACTGTGAAGGTCCATGTATATGCATATCTTATGGTTTTTTTTGGATATTCAAGACAATTAAAAAAATTTGCCAGGTGTTGGTGGCTCACACCTGTATTCATAGCTACTCAGCAGGCAGAGAACAGGAGGATCACAGTTTGAAACCAACCCTGGCAAATAGTTCACAAGACCCTATCTCAAAAACAACATAAAAAAAGCTGGCAGAGGCAGAGTATCTCAAGTGGTAGAGCACCTGCCTAGCAATTGTGAGGCTCTAAGTTGAAAGTCTAGTGCCACCAAAAAAAATTGTAGATGAACCATGTTGCCTGGAAATGTCAAAACCTTAATTAAAAGGTATGTCACAAATGCCTAAGATAAATGTAAATAAGTCTATTTTTATCATTTGTTATCATAAAATATATACAAAGCTATTTTAAAATGTTATAATTCAGTAAAATGGAAGTCATCAATACCTAATAGTCTGTAGTCATTCCAAGTCTAGAGAATGTAAACAAGCATGAACATGTCATATGACATAACTGCATTACTACAGTATTTCATAGCCACCTACCAGTTGCCATTGTGGTGAGCTCAGTGTTAGGATGATCCTCACTTAAAACACCATGGAGTGTTAATCACCTTCCTGCTCACTGTTCATTTCCCCATATGCTTACTATCACAGGAAAAACTTAACTCACATATTTTATATACCTTTACCATGTATAATGCATACAAAATCATAAATGTGTCTTAATCAGCAGTTTATGTTATTCTGAATGTTTCTAGCCATTAGCAAATTATTAGCAATCAAGTTTTTGGAGAGCCAAAATACAGAGAGACTTGTGGTTAAACTACAGGGCCACCCATCCCAACCTAAAAATCATATGAATGATGACTCCTATTTTATAATTGAGTTAACTGAGACTTGATCAGTGAATAGTCAAATGGCAAGCAACAAACTGTGCCAATCAGTTTGACTTTACAGCTTCTGGTAACAAAAATTCTACTTCAAACTAAAATAGTTTGTCTGGATGGGCTAGAGTCATGGCTCAAGAGATAGAGCACCTGTCTGGCAAGTACAAGGCTGTGAGTTCAACCACAAGTAACTCCAAAGAATAGTTCGCCTGGAATCACAAAAAAAAAATTACAATTCTTCAAATTAGAAAATACATGCAATATGATACCTCAAAATCTTTACCTGTTTTAATTTATTTACACAATAAATCTCTAGTGCTTAGGAATAAGTATTTTATTTATATTTGACAAAAAACCAAACTGCAGAACCCCTGTTATTATGTGCTGTGTTTTGGATATACTTCGATCGTGTCTGCCAATGTTCACTTGTTAGAAATTTGGGTGTCAGGCTGGTGCGAAAGAGAGGGCGTGCATCCTTAAGAAGCAGAGACTTGTTGGAGGTTACTGGAGGCCCTCCACTGAGAAAGCACTTGCACATGTCTTTCAAAATGAATTATTTGTTGGTTGATTGCTGAGAATCAAATTGTTAGAAAAGGGTGAGCCCAACCCTTGAACCTCTCTCAACCGTCTCACCATGTGATCTCTCCCTCTTGCACATGTCCTCTCCAAGATGTGACACAGCCAGGGGTCCCGTTCATGTTTTTTGGATTTGTAGCTTCCATGTCTATGACATAAATAAATCTCTTTTAAAATTTTTTCTTACAAAGCATATGAAATGAAAATGACCTTAAAATTTCAAGGGAAAGACTGGTGTGCAGACTACATAAAAAAAGATACAACTACACACTGTCTAAAATAAATGCACTTCAATGTAAAGATGCAGATTAGTTAAAAATATGGGAAACATTATCATGCCAACACCTGATGAAAGAACACTGAGCTGGATTAGCTGCATTAACATAAAGCTGATATCTTAGCAGAGACCACACCAGCAATAAACAAGGTCATTTTGTGGTCATAAAAGGATCAATTAATCAAGACAATGTACAATAGCTTTTGTTTATGCATTCAATAACAGCTTCACAACGTGAGCCAAAAATTGACAGAACTGCAAAAAGTACAAAAAAAATCAAAGTACAATCTGAGATTTCACTACGACTTATTCAATAAGTGATAGGACATATAAGCTCCAAATCATTAAGTGTATATTAGACTTGAACACCTTTCCTCTTACCAAAACAGAACACAATCTACCACCACACAATTAATCTTAATAAGAGGGATTAAGTCAAAATCATTTAAGCCTGCAGCTTATGTTTCCTGATCAAAAAAATCAATAAAACTAGAAATCAACTTAAATCATATTTAAATAGCCCTAGATCAAAAAGCTAAAAAGAGAATCTAGAAAACATTTTAAACCTGAGCAAAAATAAAAATACAAGACACCAAATTTTATCCAATACAGCTTTCTCATTAACTCCAATTGGAAAGCTAAGCCACCACACACTCCTGCCTCATAAAACCATATACTTTGTATTATTCATTAGTGTTAACTCTCCCCTCCCCTCCCTATTACTACCCTCATTCACTAAGGATTTCCTAGATCATGAAGATTCAGCTTTGTTCCTATATTCCTCTAAACATACTGGATCAGAACTGGTGACTGCCCGCTATTAGGGTTTGCCATAATCTCAAAGTTGTGATAGCTTTTGCAGCTAACCTTTCTCATCCTGAGTGCAGTAAGGGACTTCACTCAGGGTCTTAAGTGTTGAACTCAAGAAAAGAGGAATGACAAAAATGATCATAAAGAGGGATGCATAAGCAGCTTAATGATTCAGAGTATATAAATAAACAACTAACTGAATTCAAACTGAATTCAAAGAACAGATGAATGAAATAAAGGAGACAATGCAACATAGGAAAAAGGAATTCAATAAAGATATAGAAATACTGAAAAAATTGCAAATTGAAATCTTGGAAATGAAAAACTTAACACTGCAAATCTCCATAAAATGTCCAGCTAACATAATGGATTATGTTGAAAATAAGAGTATCAGGCACTGAAGACAAAGAAAAGGAATTAGATAAATCAGTCAAACACAATGAAAAAATTAATAAAATATGATTAGAAAATATAAGGCCACCATGTCACCAACAAAAGACAAAATCTATGGATTATGGGGATAGAAGAAGAAGAGATACAAATCATGGGCATAGATAACTTATTCAATAATAACATAACAGAAAATTTCCCAAATCTAATGGAAAACAGGTTCATCCAGGTAAAGGAGGCTTTTAGAACACCAAACAAACAAGATCAGAAAAGAAATACACCCACACATGTTATAATTAAATCACTAAACACGCAAAGAAAAACATTGAAAACAGGAAATGAGAAGCAAAAATTTGCATATAAAGACAAACCCATCAGAAAAAGCAGCAGATTTCTCAACACAAATTCTAAATGCAAGGAGGGCATGGGATGATTTATGAAAATCCTTGAAAAGCACTGAAAGTAAACAATGATTGCCCTAGGTAAGTGTATCCAACAAAACTATCCTTCATAATTGAGAGAGAAATAAAAACCTTCCATAATAAACAAAAATTAAAGGAGTTT
The DNA here is from genome assembly GCF_047511655.1 of Castor canadensis. Taxonomy (NCBI): domain Eukaryota; kingdom Metazoa; phylum Chordata; class Mammalia; order Rodentia; family Castoridae; genus Castor; species Castor canadensis. The sequence continues at coordinate 49,014,842 of NC_133400.1, read as the reverse complement.
ATGACTACCAAATTGACACTAAAGAAGATACATAAAGAAACTCTACACAGAGAAGAGGAAGATTAACAGAAAAAGGAAAATACAAGAAAGAATAAACCCCACTAGACAACTAGATTAGCAAACAAGGAGTAGGGAAAGTAAACATCAGAAAAACACAATGACAGAAAATGCTACATAACTTCCAATAATAACACTGAATGTTAGTGGTTCCAATTATCTAATCAAAGACACATAATGATGAGTAGGTTTAAGAAGCAAGATCCAAGGATAAAAATAAAGATTATACTATATTATGATATATTATAGAATAGTATATTTTTTTCTAAAAATGCAAGATCCACCCATTTGTTACCTATAAGAAATGCATCTCAGTGACAAAAAAAATTGGAAAGGTGAAAATTAGTGAAAGGGTGGAAAAAGATCTAAGCAAATGGACCCCTAAAAGAGACAGGAGTGGCAATACTAATATCTGCTAAAGTAGACTTCAAATCACAACCAATCAGAAGAGACAAAGAAGGTTACTTCATATTAATAAAGAAAACAATCAAGAGGAAATAACAATGGCTAACATATGTTTTAGCAACATTTGCTAAATGTTGGTGTACCTAACTTCACTAAACACTACTAGAATTAAAAGCAGAGACAGACCACTACACAATTAGTGTGAGACTTCAATCCTCAACTTTTACCAATAGATAGGTCATCCAGACAAAAACAAAGACAAAGAAACTACAGAAGTGACACTATAGACTGAAAGGATTTATCAGATCTTTGGAATATTTCATCCAACAGCTACACAACACATATTCTTCTAAGCTGCCATTGTAACTTCTCCAATATAAAACATATTTAGGTCATAAAAAAAGTCTTAACAAATTAAAGAAAACAGAAATAACCCACTGCATTCTGTCAGATCATAATGGAACAAAATTAGAACTCAACAGCAAAACAAATTACAAAAATATTTACAAATGCATGCATACTAAATAAAGCACTGGTGAATGACCACTGGATCATTAAAAAAATAAGGGGAGAAATCAAAAAGTTCTTAGAATCTAGTGAGAATGAAAGCACAACCTACCAGAACTTTTGGGATACAGCAAAGCTTTTGCTCATAAGAAAGTTTATAGCTTTGAGCCCCCATACACCTGTAGATAGATATAAAACAGAGACACCACAAGTAATCTAATCATGCACCTTAAGCTCTTTGTAAAGCTAGAATAAGCCAATTCCAAAACAAGTAGGAGGAAAGTAATAATAAAGATTGAAGAAGAAATTAATTAAATGAGAAAAAAACCCACAAAAAGTTGATTCTTTGAAAGAATAAATAATAATGATAAACCCTAAGTGAATGTGACTAAAAAGAGGTGGAAAAGACTCAAATTAGTAAAATGAGATATGAAAGAGGGATATTACAAAAAATGCCAATGAAATTCCTAAGATTGTGTGGTAATATTTTGAAACCCTATATATACCTAAATAAATTGAAAAATCTAAAAGAAATGGATAACATTCTAAATGCATTTGCCCTACAAAAACTGAACCAACAGGACACAATCCACTTAAATTGATCTATAAGAAGCAAAAAGGTTGAAACGGTATTAAGGATTCTCCAAGCAAAGGAAGCCAAAGACCTGATGGTTTTGATGCAGAATTCCAGCAGACCTTTGAAGGAAAACCAACAATATTCTTCAAACTTTTCCATGAAACAGAAAGGGATGGAACACTATCAAAATATTCTATGATGGCAGCATTACACTCACTCCAAAACAGGACAAGGACAAAATAACAACTGAAGGAATTATAGACCAATATCATTGATGAATGTAGCTGTAAAAATTCTCAGTAAAATACTTTTGAACCAAGTTTAACAAGATCATAAAAGATCAGATTCCATTGATTGGGGAAAAAAAAAGATCTTGCACCATGATCAGTTTTCATTCTATGGAGGTGAATATGTTTCAACATACATCAATAAATATGCAATACATCACACAAAGATAATCAAGGACATATCCTCCAGGGCATATATCTAAAAGAGTATAAATAAAAAAGAGACATTAAAGAGGGATACTTGCATACTCTTGATTATTGTAGTTCTGTTCACAATATGCAAACTGGGAAGTCAGCCAAGGTGCCTAAAACCAATGGATGGCTAAGAAAAATATGCAGAAATACTGGATGGAACTGGAAATAACCATGCTAAGTGAGATAAGACAGGCTCAGAAAGCCAAATTCCTTTTTGCTCATTTGTGTAACCTAGACCCAAAATGATGATAATAAGAATAATAATGTGCCATGAATGTAAAAGAGGGACTGTCTGTGGGGGAATCAGCCGGAAGACAGAGAATGAAAAAGATAATGAGGAGTGAAGAGGATTGAAGTACATTACATACAGACCTAGGAAGTCAGCATAATCAAACCTACCACACAATGTTTGAAAAGGGTGAGAGGAGAGAAAGGAGTATGGGATTATAATGGTTGGGGTGAATTTGTTTAAAATACACTGTATACATCTATGGATCTATCAAAATGAAACCCCCTTGCATTATTATTGTATGCTAATTCAAAGCTTAAGTAAAAAATAAAACAGAAAAGAAAAAATTAAACTCAAACATAGCAGATCAAGGAAATAATAGACATTTTTATGGTCTATATGTTTGTGCTCCCTCAAAATTCATATGCTGAAATCTAATTGCACCGCTGATGGTATTAAAAGGTGGGGCCTTTGCACAGGAAATCAATGTGAGTCAATGCCCTGTATAGCTATCCTTATCTCAACCAGCAAAAACCCTTGTTCCTTCCTATTATTGCTTATACTCTCTCTACAACAAAATTAGAAATAAGGGCAAAATAGTTTCTGCTGGGTATTGGGGGGGGAGAGGGAGAGGGCGGAGTGGGTGGTAAGGGAGGGGGTGGGGGCAGGGGGGGAAATGAACCAAGCCTTGTATGCACATATGAATAATAAAAGGAAAATGAAAAAATAAATAAATAAAATAACTCTTGAATAAAAAAGAAAAAAAAGGTGGGGCCTTTAGAAAGTGATTATGTAATGAGATTAGATCCCTCCTGAATAAGTCCAGTGCTCTTAAAAACAGACACATTTGTCAAGCGTAGTATTGGAAATTATTTGAAAATATTTGACTATATGATAATCAATAAATATGAATAATGATTGCCAAAAAACAAGGACCCTACAGAGCTCATTCATTCTGCTATGTAAGGAAACAGGAAGTTGATCACCTGTCAACCAGAAAGCAGATCCTAACCAGACATCAAATCCTCTGTGCTTTCATTTTGGACTTCCTGATCTGTAGGCTTTTGGGAAAAATTAGATCATATATTAACTACCTACATTATGGTATTTTGTTTACAGGAATTCAAACATACAATAATATCAAAGGTAGAATCAATTAAGCAGAAAACAAAGATACAGAAATCAAACACTTTGACAATACCTACAGAAGTGATAAACCTCTGTCTAGATTTCATGTAAAAAGATCTCATAGAAGTAGAGAACATAATACTGATTATCACAGCATAAGAGAAGTGTGGCACAGGGGGAATGGAGAGAGAATGACTAAAGGGCACATGGTGGAGGTTGGATAGCAAGAATCATGTCTAATATTCCATAGCACAGAACCACACAAAACACACTACTACAAGCTACAAAGTATTATTGAGAAAATTAAATGCAACATATGTAAAGGTATATTCTTTGCTCAGGAATTCAAAAACTCATTATTAAGATGTTAATTCTCCCCAATTTAATTGCCCAGGAGCCACCAAGTTTCTTATTTTTAATTGACAATATGATTCTAAAATGCGTATGTTGGTCTGGGTATTTCCCAGAGTGGGAGAGAGCACTTGAGGAGTGTGAACATGTCCCCCAGTTCAATCCTCAGCACCACAGAAAACACAAAAACAAACAAACCAAAAAACTTAAGGAAATCAAAAGATCTAGAATACCAAAATAACTGTTGGAAAAGAAAAAAATAGGATGGATGAGGGATTTATTTGAAATATTATAAATCTATGATACTGAAAACATCATGATACTGGTAAAATGAAAGAAAAATCAGTCAGAAAATGCAGAAAGAGACCCAACACATGAATAGTGAAATTATTTTTGACAAAGTCTTGAGGGCACTTCAGTGCAGTAGTAAAAGGATACTTTTTTCAACCTTTTGTACTGAAACAGATGGATCATCTCCACAAAATGAACTTGGATCCATACATCAATACATCATACTATACATAAAAATGAGCTCAAACTGCATCATAGATCTAAATACATAGTTTGAAACTATTAAACATCTAGGAGAAAATCTTCCTTACTTTGTTTTAGGTGAAGGTTTCTTTGATATGACACAAAAATCAAAATTCATAATTGAACAAATACTTAAATTGGACTTCATCAAAATTTAAAACTCCTCTTCATAAGATATAATTAAAGCTATGCATGTATTTCAATGGATGTGTACTTGCCTAGCATGCATAATACCATGGTTTGAATCACTGACACTAGGGGGAAAAACATTGATTAAAAAAATATAATATTATGAATATAGTCAAGGGCTTGGGTGTAGCTCAAGTGGTAGAATGTATAACTAGCAAGCATAAAGCTCTGAGTTCACACCCCATACTTCCAAAAAATGAGTCTATTCAAAAACTGTGGAAAATTCCTTGCAAAAATATAGCTGATAAAGAAATGGTACCCACTGTTGGTACCAGTGGGAGGGGGGAGAAACTGGGGAAAGGGTGTGGGAGGGTGAATAGAGTGCAAATACAGTATACACAAGTATGTAAATGAAAAAATGATACCTTTTGAAATTATTCCAGGAATGGAGGGAAGAGGGATACATTGTAAGAACTTTTGTGGATGTCACAACATACATCCACCCTGAGCAACAGTAAAAAAAATTTTAATTAAAAAAAGAAATGGTATCCAGATTATATAACAAACTCTAAAAACCCAATAAATCACAAACAAGCTAATTTTTAAATGCCAGAATATTTGAAAACACAATTCACAAAGAAGATACAAAATGGAAAATAAGCACATGGAAATATGTTCAATAATACTAGTGATTAATGTATTGCTTTTTAAAATCATACTTGTGTGCACAACACACACCAATTAGAATGGCTATTAAAAAGCTGATGATCCTATGTGTTTGTGGAGATAGCAGGGAACTGGAACTCTGGTATACTGCTGAAAGGAATGGAAAATTGTACACATTCTTTGGAAAACAAGTCTTCAATCTGTTAATAAGGGAATAAAAAGGAGCATGAAGAGATGCTGTGGATGGTGGATTTGTTAACCATCTTTATCATGGTGATTAAATATGTGTTTAGCACATATGTCAAAGCTTTCCAAACTGGATACTTCATACATGTGTAGTTTATTGTATACCAGTTATATCTCAGTTAAAGCTATTAAAAACAAAAACCTCTCTTGCAAGAACATGCATAAGATAGAGGCTGGGACACAGAGATGCAGGATAAAGAAGGATTATAGCAATGAGAAATAATAGCTGGGTTTTTAGCAAAAGGTTAGCACAATCAGATATGAAATTTTAGTTGCAGGGTAGATCATGGTTCCAGGAAGAAGGGTAGCAGGTAAACTGTTTTAAGGTTTCTACAGGAAACCTTAACCATGTAGGTAGATGATTGACCTGATCATGCTAAAGGCATGGGTGAGAAGCAGAGTCCACAAAAACCCTGAGAGTTCTACTCACACTGTGAAAAGTGCAGTGGGAATGATCATTTCTCTTTGACTGAGAATCAATAGGTATATTGTTGTTATTGTTTGTTTTTGCAGTGCTGAGTAGCAAACTCAGGACTTTCTAGCACATGCTAGGCAAGCACTTCACCACTGAGCTACATCTCCAGGCCTCTCTCTTTTTTTTTTCATTTTTCTTTTATTATTCATATGTGCATACAAGGCTTGGTTCATTTCTCCCCACTGCCCCCACCCCCTCCCTTACCACCCACTCCGCCCCCTCCCTCTCCCCCCCCAATACCCAGCAGAAACTATTTTGCCCTTATTTCTAATTTTGTTGTAGAGAGAGTATAAGCAATAATAGGAAGGAACAAGGGTTTTTGCTGGTTGAGATAAGGATAGCTATACAGGGCATTGACTCACATTGATTTCCTGTGCGTGGGTGTTACCTTCTAGGTTAATTCTTTTTGATCTAACCTTTTCTCTAGTTCCTGGTCCCCTTTTCCTATTGGCCTCAGTTGCTTTAAGGTATCTGCTTTAGTTTCTCTGCGTTAAGGGCAACAAATGCTAGCTAGTTTTTTAGGTGTCTTACCTATCCTCATCCCTCCCTTGTGTGCTCTCGCTTTTGTCATGTGCTCATAGTCCAATCCCCTTGTTGTGTTTGCCCTTGATCTAATGTCCACATATGAGGGAGAACATACGATTTTTGGTTTTTTGAGCCAGGCTAACCTCACTCAGAATGATGTTCTCCAATTCCATTCCAGGCCTCTCTCTTATTCTACTTTAATATAAAGCTCATATCTGATGTGAACAGTACTATAACCCATCAATGTTATGTCGTGCAGTGCTAAACAATGTGCACACATTTCTTTAATATACATAAAAGCCTTATATGTACGCAACAGCCCTACATTTACACTCCATTCCATGTTGCTCTAATAGACCTAAAGTGTTCTCATAGCATGTGTCATCTTACAGTTCTCTGAGGTTGTTTCATATGACAGAGTTAGGTCATCATGGTCTTCCAAAGCATGTTTCTCTTTTGACCTATAAAATAAATAGTACATTTTCAAAGTGTCCCTAAAATATTTATATCACATGCTAAACATAAAGGCTCAGTTATCCATCTTTTTGTAGTAGCAGTAGCACAGATATTTCTGAAAAAACTGATTTGGGTCAAAAGGATAACTTTCAGCATTGCTACTGTTTCTTAATTCCTTTTTCAAAGTAAATGTCATTAACATAACCAAAGATTCTATAGTTTTAACTTTTCCTTTGATGGTGTATTTTTAACTTGTATTTTATAATATGTCACTTGTACTTTTGTAATGCATTTTTTAATAAATTATTAGTTTTGCTTATTTTATACAATACCTTGTTCTCTCTATGTCCAAAACTAACCCATAAAGTCCATCTAAGCAAATATTGAATACGTGAATTTGAAGAATATCTGCCACTCATCTTTTCCTATAAAAATCTCTGTACTTGTAATTGATTTCTCCTATTCATAAACTTTATAAACAATTTAAAATATAATAGTTTTCCATAAGAAGATTGAATTGTAAACAGAAAAAGTAACAAAAGGGGACAAACTAAACCATTACTAATAATATCCTAACAAAGAGTTCAATTTAAACCAAACTTTCTATCGGTCAAAGCAAAAGGGAAAAAACTTGCATTACTTGATAGAAAAAATATACCAGGTTTTTTGTTGTTGTTGTTATTGTCATGTTCAATATAAATACATTTTTATGGACACTCAAACCATTTTGAAGCTATTACTTAAATAGGAAGGCCTGTTTTAGTGAGGATGGGAGTTAGTTTTCTCAGAACCTACCATACAAATTCTACACATTATTCTAAGCACTGTGCATGGCTTAGCTCATTTCAACCTCACAATAATTCTGTTAGGTTACAAACATACTATATTTTACAAAAGAAGACACCAAGCACCCACACAGCTTCTCAGTGACAGACCCAGAATTCAAACCCATGAATTCTGGCTCCACACATGTGATTCCCAATATGCTGTGAAAGTAACATTTATCCTCAAGTGCTTCTATTTGATATAACAGGTGAACCTGTGTTATCATTCCTTTTCTGGCTATAATTATTAAAAATAATTTCTGAATCTTGAAAATCTGTTATAAATAAGGATTTTATAGCCAGTCAGTTTTGGAAACCTACTTTCAATAAACTAAAGTTTTATTTTTTTCTAAAGGAACTCCTCAGTAGACACCATTTATGTAATTTAGCTGTTTATTCTTTCATCAAAATACACTTATTCAGGACAAAACACATGTCAATGACACTGTTGGTTCGTTGACTTTATAATCCAAAAGTATTAATCAGACCTAGATTGCCAGGAGTTTACTTTCTGCCTCACATACACCACGTCCTCCCTTCATCCCCAGAATACTCACAACCATTAAACTGGTACAGCTTATATTTTAGAGCACGTTGTAAAGTCATGATCGTGACTGCCTCAGGACACACCTCTCCTCTGGGGTCCTCTCAGCCATTTTCCGTTGTTTTTCTCTCAGAGACCCCACAGCCTCTGCTGCTTTACCTCTTCCATTCTGTGACACCTGCTTCTCTTGGTCTGCTTGACCTTCACCTCCAGCCCCGCCCTGTTGGCGGTTTCTGCGGTTTCTGCGGTTTCTGCGGTTTCCCGGTTTGCCAACTGCAGCCAAGGCGCCATGAGCCTGCGACGCCATCAGCGCCCTGCGGTCATGGCTAACGTCCCAGGGCCAAAGTGGAATGAGTGCAATAAATGAGTAAAATCCTTCACCATTTTCTTGATGTTAACAAGAAATACCTCATCATACTTCCTCTCCCAGCAGTACTCACTGCTTGGGACTATTATTTTTCTCCTTTTGTAAACTTCATGGGTGCATTTATTAGGCTATTTGCAGGTGGAGTGAGTATCAAGTGAGTGTTGTATCCTTTTCTTACTGGCTTCTTGATGTAGCACAATCTCTGCCCTCCTGTCTGTCACTGTCACCATAAAGGAAATTGTTGTACCTATCTGAAGCAAGGTGCTTGCTGACTCAAGACTATTATTCCAGTAATTTTACCTCTGACAGTAAAACGTTTTGTTGTCCATTAGGTCATTTCCATCCACACATGTATGCATTTAAAAGATTACAGAAACAAAGTAGGGCAAACTTGGTAGCTTAAAAGAGAAATTTATCTCACAGTTCTGGAGGCTGAAGTTGCAGGGTTAGCCCTCCTGGAGGCTTTAGGGAGAATGTGGACTCTTCTCCCAGCTCCTGCTGGGTGCTGGCAGCCCTTGGTGTCCTTGGCTTACACACTCATCACTCCAACATCTGCCCGTCTTCACATGACATTCTCTTGTACGCATGACTTCTCTCCAGCTGGATGGTTTCATGGAATATCTTTAGAAATGTAGTTTCCTCAACCTACTTTTGACACATTTCAATTTTATAAATTTCATTATAGTTTTGGAATCATTTTTCTTAAAATTAATTTTACTTTAAAAGTAAGCCACAATTATCATGAAAAACAATTTAATCTGTAATGGGGCCTTTAGTTTAAATGGGTTTTTTTGTGGGGATAGAGGGTTGAGGCAGGATTTAGCAATGTAGACCAAGCTGGCCTCAAACATCCAATCCTCCTGCCTCTACCTCCCCTGTTCTGGAATTACAGGTGTGCACCCCATAACTTCTAATTTTTATAATGTATGTATTGACTATTTCAACAACAGTTCCCAAAAGTGCATTGCGCTCTTCCTTGAAATGAATTTTAGTGACACTGGCCTCAAATTCTCTTTTCTAACTCATATTTGACTGTGAATTAAAACATGTTTTCAACTAACTACTGTCTTTAATTGAAGCAATAATGTAGTTGTATAGTTCTTGGGTGAAGTAAAAATTTCAGTGTTACCAAAAGATATTTTTGCTATATTTCCTCACAACCAAATTTAAAGAACGTGTTCACAAGTTGCATAAAGTATCTTAAATGTCTTATTTTTGAGAATTTTCTTTGTTTTTCTCACATATTTGAGACATTATCATTGCCTCTGTGTGTGTATGTTTAAATTTTTTTGTGAAGTTTCTCTTAAACAAGTGTATGATCCTTTACCAGCAGAGCCCCCTACTGGCAAAAATTCTAAAAAATGCTCACATGCAGAAATATTTGCCTTTGGCATATATTTTACATAAATGTGCTAGCATAATGCCATGAACTTTTTCATGATTTCTGCCAAATTTAAAAATTCTATTATCATGCTTTTAAAATTTATTGGATGGTCTCTGCATTTCAAAGCTTGGATTTTGATGTTGTTATAAATAGCTGCAGACCCATGTCTCCTTATGTTCTGTAGAATTACTGATTATTCATATTTTCCAAATTTGGTATTAGCTTTTCATGCTCAACACTATTGATGTGCATCTCACGTTAGTCATGTTCAAGGACATATGGTGAATACTGCAGCCTTTGCATGAGTTTTATTCCTTTCCTGGATTGCTTTTATTCTTTCCACCATTTTTTTCTGCAGCTACCAGGGTATGAAGTTTAGGCAAAATATACAACCCTATGAAGTTTAGGCAAAATATAAAACCCTATGTGGACAAAGGTTATTAAAAGCTGTAATCAAATCAATTCTTCCACCTTCCTAGGTTACAAGCTCTTTCTGAAAACTTTAAAATTTTTCTGAGATTCTCAAATTTCATTATATTATACTTAACTGATTTTTATTGTTTATTTTTATCCTTTTTGGTATCTTGAGGATACTTTCCACCTATGTGTCCCATTACACTTTAATTCTGAGACATGGTTATTTATTATGTTTTCAAATGTTTCCTCCTGTCCATTTTATTTTCTCTTTCCCTCTGGACTTCCTATTATCTGGCTGTTGGCATTTATGTAATTTTTCTACACATCCTTTAGCGTTTGGTTTTTATTCTCTGACTCTTTCTGCTTTATCACTTCTCCTTTATCTTTTCTGTTGTTTTCTGGTAGAATATCTCAATCATGTCTCCCAAATATCAAAGACATGTACTAGCTTAATATTGGAGAAAGTGAGAACGGAATAATTTTTTTTCTAAATACATTATCTCATTGTTTCCTCTGCCCATTCCCATGCCAAGTCCCTGTCTTAAATACCTCATTCATGTGCATTTGTCCAGAAGGCCTCTGTTGCTATGCATCCTACATCACCACCAGTGATAAGATTTAGGAGACACACTAGTCCAATATGAATCCATCTTAACTCCATTATTATCAATTGTGAAGAGTCTGAAAAGACCCTATTTTCAAATGATGTCACAGTTACGGGTACCATGGGTAACCACTTATACAGTTCTTTCAAGGAGATGCAGTTTAACCCACTACCCAAAGAAGTATGTTGAGCCTCAGGCAACAGAACAAATGTTATTCCATCTTAATTTTACTGCTCCATCCACAATTCCCATGGTCAGGCATAAACTTTTATATTCTTTAGGACAAAGCATTGTTCTGGATCTTAATCAGCCTTGGAAGGAGAAAGACAGGTGAACAAAAGCCTATGCCAGCCTTTATCCTGACATGGCTTTGGGAAGGAGGATGTGTATTAAGGGCTTGTATTATTTTAATATGGAAGAAAGTAAGGACAGGATTTAATTTTTTTCTAAATAAATTGTCCACTGTTGCTTCAACCTTTTTCTTCCCCTACACCCCCATTATAAATGTCCCATACATAATTCAGCCTCCAGTTAGGAATTTCTCATTTTTTAAAATATCATTATTTATTGTGAGGAATGTTTCCTCTTCATTTTTGAGTATTCAGAGATTTGATTTTGGGATTCACCATCTTGATAGCAACTGATATCCCTCTATTTAAATTGGTAATCTTCTTATTGCCAACATCACTTTTATGCTATAACTCCCATAAATAAAAATGCCAACACTTGGAGAACAAATTATACAGAGTTAAAGCAAGATTTGTATCTAATTGATCTATGTTGAAATTTTGAGTACTAATTACCTTTATGAATTGTTTTGTAACTAATTTCTCTCAGCTCAGTTTAATTACATGTAGTATGGGAATAATGATGTATACAAATGACATTTTAACAGTGGATCCTTTACTATTATGCTTATCTTTCTTGGGTTTAAATAACTTAGTGCAATTTCCATTGTTTTAAGTAATTGTGACTCAAATGAGTCAAAATTGTAATTGTAGCTTCCAGAAGTTACTTGATATACTCTGAGCAAATTGCTAAAATATCAGAAAAAAATAAAGTCCATAAATTTAATTAAAGTAGCTTCTTTTTGTTAATTAAATGGTGTGTGGTTTTCTCTGTATCTCTTAATATTTTGCTTACACAGGAAGGAATTAAAATTTTCATGTATAATTTGGGAGCTTGGTTTATAACAAAACAAAGCCAGCAAAGCAGCTGTCAGAAACTAGTGACAAATCGGCAAGTGTGCTAGGAATATCTCATCAAAAAAATGATTGTTCCATTCACCATTGTCATTTAAGCCAAAATGAAAACATGGTGCCAAGACAGCATGTGATAAAATTGAGACAACCGTCCTAAAATTCCCATCTACAGCAGAATTGCCTGTTCATCAAGTAAGACAAAGGAATTGATTGCAGAGATGAAATGATCAGAAAGGTTACCACATGTCTGATGATGGTCAGGTATTTCTTGGTCCCTATAGTGGAGGAGTCCCCGTGATGGTCCTCATGTTTGGTGATTTAGTATCAGAATGCACAGGGCTCAGCACATTCTTATACTGATGTCAAGGTTTATTACAGCAGGCATATGGAGGGAAATCTACAGGAATCTAGGTCCAAGCTTACAAGAGTCTTCTCCCTAAATTGTAAAAACATGAATAAAATATCTACCAGGGAAAAATAGTTAATTTACTTTGCATTTCTCACAGGTTGTTTCTACTTTGGAAGAAACCTAGGTATTAGGCACTGAAAATGGAGAAAAACCGGTAGTGAAACCTGAACAGGAAGACTCATCTTTCTCTGTAAGTGTATAAACCTATTAGAAAGAAATAAACACTGAAAAGGGTAATATTTGCTTTTTTGCATCTACATATATTTTCAAGAAAAAGTCTTGTGCATTAAACTGATCCTCTTAGGAAACTCAAAGACATTAAAGTGACTGATGTGAATACAGTAAGTGGCAGAAATGAGACTTGAACTCATGTTTCTTAACTCTCAGGCCAGTAGTCTTTCCTATTTATCATTCTGTACATGGGTGTTTTATAATAAAATGGGAAAGAGATTATAGTAACCCCAAATGGTAGAAGTTAAAAATGGAATGAATTGGGAAATAGGAAGTTTGCAGAAGAACACTGGGTTAACTAGAAATAAGAATTTTAGAAAGAAGATGAAAATATTGAGGGTTGTGACAAGTTTCATAAAGCTACAATCAGAATTAAGGATACAGGATGAAGGGAGCTATCTTGAAAGGCAGGTTATAATGTGGAGGTTGAAGGGAGTTTCAAACAGGTTGTTGCTTTTTATTTGTTTGTTCACTTTTATGAACTGAAAAGGTTCATGGTTTTTATTGATACTTAAGATACTAAAGTAATTTGATCCCTTGGAAAGATCTCTATAGAGTTTCTATAGTCTCTCTGGTATATAGGACTGTTGTATCATCTACTTGCACCTCAATTTACAGAGGGTGAATTAGAGTCCCTCAAGTGCTAGGTGAATCAAAGTTTCTGAATGACATGGAGCTGTGAGGAGTTCCCTTAGCACCACCTCTTTTCCCAACTCATCTCTGTTCTTCCTGTGTGCATACAGGTTAGGGCAGTGTTAGGACTGGCTGGCAAAGCAGCCACAAAGGTTCAGCAGAATAGCTGGAAATAAGCCTATGCTGAGGGCAGGTGATTGAGACTCCGTTTAGCTTGTTTTACATGAGAGGGATATAGTGTCTCCTCTTGGTCATTTGAGCCTGTATTTATTTCAGAAATCTATGCTGAAAATCTAAAGGTTGGAGACTGCCTTTGAACCCTGCAGAAGAGGGACCTAGGAGGTGGAGCCCCATGGCAAAAATATATTTAAATAGTACTTAGAGAAACAGAGGTACAACTACAAGAACTGCTTTTCCAGCAGTCTCTTTGATGAGTATCTGAGAGCATAGGGATGGTTATTACATTTAATTTTTTAGTGGTAATGAAATTTTTTAACTCAGGACTTCATGCTTTCTAGGCAGGCACTCTACCACTTGAGCCATTCCCCTAACCCTTTTTGTTTTAGTTACTTTTCATGCTTTTTGCCTGGCACTGACCTTGAACTGTGATCCTCCTATGCCTTCTACAGAGCTGGGATTACAGGGATACACTGTCACAGCTGGGCCCCCTATGGAGGTTGTTGAGTGCTCACTAGCTTATGTGGTCCTGCATAAGGCAGGATGTATATAAGAAAAGTAATTGGATTTTTTTTTTAGTTTGTAACTCTTTTTTTTATTCATTTATTCATACGTATATACATTGTTTGAGCCATTTCTCCTCCTTGCCCCAGCCCCCTCCCTCTCCCTCTCACCCTCCTCACTTCCAGGCAGAACCTGTTCTCCCCTAATCACTAATTTTATTGAAGAGAAGACATAAGCAATAATAAGAAAGACAAAGCGTTTTTGCTAGTTGAGTTAAGGATAGCTATACAGAGAGATTCCTAGCATTGCTTCCATGTATAAATGTGTTGCAACCCAAGTTGATTCATCTCTACCTGACCTTGTCACTAGTTCCTGATCTCCTTCCCATATTGACCTCTGTCACTTTAAGGTTTCTGTATTAGTTCCTCTGCAGTGGAGACATCAAACACTTTCATGTTTGGGGCAGTAAACTTTTAATGGCTGGGTTGTTTTAAGCCGTTGACTGATTTCCAAAGTTCTGATAAAGTGGGTTCTGACTCTTCCTGCTTTTGATGTTTCTGTGAGAGACAAGAACTTAAACTGTCTAGTCCATCATTTTACCTATGCTACTACCCTTTGTTTTAAGTTAATCATTCCCTTGCCTTTCTTTATAATTTCACCATTTAAAATGCATATACTGAAACAATGTATCACTTGATTCACCTGGTTCTAAATAGAATAACACACTATCAATCTGTTATGAACTAATCTTTGTGCTCAACTTTATGTTGGAGATTCATCCATAGTGATGTGTACAGTTGAACTTCATTCATTGTTGCTATTGTATAATTTTCTGTTGAATTAACATATCACAGCTCAATATCCAATCTATGGTCAGTAGATAGATAATCTTTGGTCAGAGATTTCACAGCTTTGTTTTTTCAGTGCTTCTGTCTTCTGGTGCACATTTACAATAATATCATCACCACAGACTAGAATGCTTCTATCCTAGGATATCCGCATATTCTGTTTAGCCAAGTCATGTGAAACTATTGTTCCTAAGTGGCTTTTGAAATGCTTTTACCACATTTATTTCCATATAGACCCGTGTTTGTGTTCTTTATTCTATTCCACTGGTGTATTTGTCTATTTCTGTGATAATATCATCTTATCTTAATCATGGTACCAGTACCATAAAATAATTTTGAATAAGGAAATTATTTCTACTTCTCCTGTGTTCTTAAGAAATGTCATCAGTATTCTTAGTCATATCTTCCACTAAGTAACTCAAGCATCAAGAATGTAATTTCAAATATCTCATTGTTAACTTCTTTTTAAAAAAATACTCAGCCATCTTCTTGCTACACTCATTAATATCTAATATTTGTTTTCTTCTGTTGCAAAACTGTTTATGAAATTTCTTCTTCCTCATCTTTAAAAATTTCTATGTTTTATTCCATTATTTTGTTCAGATTAACAAGTGAGGAGATTATGACATGGTTTATTTCTATAATATCATTTAGTATAACAGGGTCTTTATTCTTCTCCTTTTTGTCAATTCCTTCTTTAAAAATGTGATAGAATAATTATGTAATAGATAGGCAATAAACAAAGGATAAGTCATCAAAAATTTTGCCACCCAAGAAGAAATCATGTAATCGTTTTCTCTTTATAGTTTATTCAAAAACACATTGTAACACAATGTATGCACATATGAACATATGAATAAAGAAAAAAATCACACATTGTTCAATATTATTAATTTTCTCACATTATTTTTACTTACATCACTTATTTTTATAATTTGAAATTATTTACCTAAATTCTTCAGTTTAATATAACCTGAACAGACTGAGTAAATTATAGCAACATATATGAAGTTAAAGTAATTTAATTATTTCATTGGCAGATAAAATACAGATACTGACATATTTTACCGTTTTGTGTGAATACTGTTTGCTGTGTTACTAAAGTAGCTTTCTAAAATATTTTTAGATTCTTAGGTTTACTCAGCAGTACTTAGAACTTGCACTTCAAATCTTTCAATTTATCAGGCCATCCCTTTGTCCTTGTTATTCAGCTGAGACAGAAAATTCGTTTTGTCATACAAAATGAGCACATATTCAACCCAAATATTATGGTAAGTGCCATGGAAATATTCAGTAGTATTTTTTTGGTTAGAAGATGTAATAATTAGCTAAATTCTTTTCCAAGGTCTTGGGGCAATTATCTATCATTTCTTTAAGGATTCTTATTACTGCCTGCAAGATCTAGCTTCTTATATAATTTCAAGCCAGAGCACAATGAAACAATATAAATTGATATGTTCCTTCTCTTTTTGAGAACATTTTATTAGTTGTACAGGGTTTTTTTTACTGTAACATTCATATATATGCTTACAACAGACCTTGGTTAGACTTACCCTTTCCATCATTCTCCTCCTACTCCATATCCCCATTCTTAAAAGTTTCAGCAAGAATTGTTCTATTTCTATGGTTCTATTTTCAGGCAAGAATAAAGAATACATCAACCATACTCAACTTCTTTCACCCTCTCCATGAACTGTGTCCCCTCCCACTGTTACCCATCTCTAATTAGGACCCAATTCTCATTCCTGTCTTCAATTTTTAAGCGTATATTCATTGTTTCAAGGATTTTGCCATGGTATTTCACACATGAATATATTACATTTCAGTCAGATTAACCCCCTATATTACACTCTCTTCCCATGACCCACCTCTCTATTATTGAAAAGCTTTCAGTGCATTTTGTTATGTCATCTTCTTCCACAGATGCAGAGTATTTCAATATTGTTCACTCTCAGTCACTCTCCTTTTCCTCTCCTGCCTCCCCCTAGTCCTCTCATATTAATAAATTTATATTTATTAATTATATAAATGTACATATTTATATAATTATGTATGTGTTTTTTGTGTACATTTACCTTGTATGGCTAACCTCCATGTATGAGAGATAGCAGGCAACCTTCATCTTTCTGCATCTGGTTGATTTTGTTTGACATAATAATTGACAGTCCCATCCATTTACCTGTAAATGCTATAACTTCATTCTTGCTTATGACTGAATAATAATCCATTGTATATAAAAACAACATTTTCTGAATCCATGAAACAGTAGAAGGCATCTGAACTATTTCCATAGCTTGATGTTTGTGAATAGTTCTACACTACACATGGGTATGCAAGTGTCCCTATTGTATCCTGACTAACATCCCTGAGGTATATACCCAGGAGTGGTGACATTGGATCACATAGCAGTTTTGGTTTTAGTTTTTTGAGGAACATCTATACTGTTTTCCATAGTGGCTGTACTAATTTACATTCCCCCCAACAGTTTATAAGGGTTCCTTTCCCCAATATCTTTGCCAACATTTGTTACTGTGTTCTTGAAAATAACCATTCTAACTCAAGTAAGGTAAAATCTCAATGTCATTTTGATTTTATTTGCATTTCCTTTACAGCCAGGGATAATGAGCATTTCTCTGTGTATTTATTAGCTATTTATACTCCTTTTGGGAATCATCTGTTCAGCTCATTTATAAATTTGCTCATTAGGTTATGGATACTCGGGGAGCTTAGCTTTTTGAGCTCCCTGCATATCCTGGTTATTAATCCCTTGGTCAATGTGTAGGAGGCAAAATTTTCCCCCATTCCAAAGTCTGTCTCTTTACTCTAGTAAATGTTTCCTTTGCTGTGCAGAAGCTTTTTAGTTTTCTGCAGAACCATTTGTCAATTCTTTCTCTTATTTGCTGAGCTATTGGAGGTCTATTCAGGAAGTTATTATCGAGGCCTGTATGTTCCAGTATTTTCCTTATTTTTTCCAGTAGTAGGTTCAAATCTTCAGGTCTTACATTAAGGTCTTTGATCCATTGTGAATTGATGGATAAAGAGTGAAAGACAGAGATTTCATTTCAGTATTCTGCATGTCAATATCCAGTTTTCCCAGTACCATTTGTTGAACAGGCTGTCTTTTCTCCAATGTATGTTTTGGGCTCCTTTGTAAAAAATCAGATGGCTGTAGATGTGTGGATTTATTTCTAGGAATTTCATTCTGTTCCATCAATCTTTGTTCTTGTTCTTGTGCCAATACCAAGCTGTTTTTACAACTATGACTGTAGTATAGTTTGAAGTCAAGTATTGTGATAGTTCCAGCATTCTGTTTTTGCTCAAGATTCCTTTGGCTAGTTGAGGTCTTTTGTGCTTCCTTAAGAACTTTAGGATTGATTTTTCTATCTTTGTGAAGAATGTCATTTGAATTTTGATAGGGATTTCTTTTGGTACTATAACCCTTGTCATGATATTGGTTCTGCCTTCTCATCTTCTAATGTCTTTTTAAAATTTCTTTCTTTAGCAATTTATAGCTTTCATTTTTGCTTGCTTTGTTAAATTTATTCCTGGCTATTTTATTTTATTATTTATTTGGTACTTTTGGAGTTAGAACTCAGGGTCTCATGCCTATTTGGCAGGCACTCTGCCACTTCAGCCACTCTCCCAGACCTATTTTTTGATGAGTATTTTTGAGATAGGGTCTTGAGAACTATTTGTCCTGGCTGAGATCCTCCTGATCTCTGCCTTCTGATTATAAGCATGAGCCAACAACACCTGAATATTTTATTATTTTTGAAGTTATTGTGAATGAATTGTTTTCCTGATTTCTTTCTCAGTCTGTTCATTGTTAATGCATTGGAAAGCTGATTATTTTTGCATGTTGACTCTATATCCTACTACTTTGCTAAAAGGTGTGTATGAGATCTAAGAGTTTGTTATTAGAATTTTTAGGTTTGATAACATATCACCTGCAAATAGAGATAATTTGGCTTCTTCACTAATTGAATCCCTTTTATTCTTTATCTTGTTTTATTGTACTTGCTAATAATTCCAGTACTATTTTGGATAAGAGTGGGAAGAGTAAACATCCTTGTCTTGTTCCTGATTTTAGAAGAAATGATCTGTTTTCCCCCATTTAGTATAATGTTGCTTGTTTATCACATGTAGTCTTTTGTATGTTGAAGTACATTCCTTCTATTCCTAGTTTCTTCAGAATGAACATTATAAAAGGATATTGAATTTTGTCAAAGCCTATTCTGGATCTTCTGAGATGATCATGTGATCTTCATGTAGGATTTTGTTTATATGCAGTATTACATTTATTGATTTGCATGTGCTGAGCAGTTTTTGAATCCCTGTGACAAAACCAACTTGATAATGGTATATGATTTTTGTATTTGTTACTTAATTCAGTTTGCAAGTTCATCAAAGGGATTGGTCCGTAATGCTTTTTTTGTTGTCTCCTTGTCTGGTTTTGGAATGAGTACAATATGGCATCATAGATTGTGTTTGACAGTGTTTCTTCCCTTTTTAATTCATGAAGAAGTTTGAGGAGTATTGGTATTAGTTCTTCTTCAAAGGTTTCATAGAATTTAGTAGTAAATCTACCCAGTCCTGCGCTTTTCCTTTTTGGGAGACCATTACTGCTTTAATTCCATTGCTAAATAGATCTCATAGATTTATTTAGGTGATTTACATTCTCTTGGTTCAATTTTAGTAGTTCCAATGCATCTAGGAATTTATCCATTTCCTCTAAATTTTCCGTTTATTTATATATAAGTTTTCAAAATATTCCCTCATGATTCTTTGGATTTCATTGGTACTGGTTCTGATATTCCATTTTTCAGATCTAATTTTTTTATTTAGGATCTTCTTCCTCCTCGTTCTAGTCTGATTTGTTGATGTTTTATCAAGCTTATTTACCTTTTCAAAGAACCAACTTTTAGTTTCATTGATTGTTTCTATAATTTTTGTCTCTATTTCATGAACTTCTGGCCTGTTTTTTATTATTTCTTTCTATTGGCTTGTTTGGGGTTTTCTTACTCTTATTTTTATTAGATCTTGATGTGCATCACTATTTTATTTTTGAGTCCTGTGTTTTTTATATAGGTGCTCAGTTCTGCTTTTGCTACACCCCAGAGGTTCTGGTAGATTGTTCTCATTTTCATTAGATTTTAGGAATGTTTGGATTTCCTCCTTTATTTCTTCGATGACCCAAGATCATTCAACAATGTGTTGTTCAGTCTTCATGTGTTTGAATATTTTCTGTAGTTTCTTTTGCTGTTGAGTTCTAGTTCTATTCCTCTATGATCTGATAGAATACAAGGAATGATTTCAACATTCTTACATTTGCTAAGACTTGCTTTGTCTCCTAAAATAGTATCTATTTTGAAGAAAGTTCCATTGACTGCTGAAGAGAATGTATATTATGTAGTAGTTGGATGAAATACTCTATAGGTCTATAGGTGTCAGGGCTGTTATCTTTGTGACCCTGATTATGTTAGAAGTTAAATGTTTGGGCAGGGAGAACTTGGCTGCCCTACTTTGGTAAAGTGTACTATATTCTTTAGTTTTCCAAATTCCTGTGTGAGCTAAGAACCACATGGAGCTTGTGGGGCTTCATTCTCATGGGTGTCAAAGAATAGTCAAGACCCTAGGCTAAAGCACCAAGGGGGCATTTGAAGTTTGTAGTAAAATTAAGGTGACTTAGTGTGGTATATCTGTTATTACTGTGCATTGTAAAACAGACTCCTTGTTTCCTTAACTAACCACCAGGAAAGTTTTCAATACCTCAATGCAATATTCTGGGTCTGAAGTTGATTGATGACAGCTTTATCCCAGCTCTTTGTCTGGCTCACTGTTTCAAGGCATCCCTAGAGTTTCTGATACTCATCCTCCTGTGGCTTTTATGGCCCTCATAGGCACTACATTGCTCCCTGCAGCTCCAGGACCCCAAGGTCCAGAGCATCTCTTGAGTAACTTAGAAAACAGGACTTTCAAAACAAGATACTCTTTCCTAAGAGAACTCTGGAAAACATGAAAGAGTTGGAAATATTTAGAGTTGCTATTTGTTTTGAATCATAAAAACAATATGGTCCCATATAATTATGACATTTCAATTACATTTTCATGATCCATAGAAAGCCATGGTTGGAAATAGGCTTTTTGTGATAATATTGAGAAATCTTATTGCTCCATTCCAGGGAAAGCCTTCATTCAGGAGAATAGTAGGATTCATATTACTACAAACTGTCAACAGGGTCAAGGACAAAAATCACAATGAAGAAGCATTTGTTTTGGACACTTAAAATGGAGTTGAAAAGTCATTGTTAATGAGTACTCAGACACATTCACGACTGAACTTCTGAACTGGGGTGCAAACAGACCACCCTTCACAGTGTTAACTTCTGACCTGTTGTACACAAAGAGTCTTCACCAAGAACCTGAGACTGTACTGACTCCAAGGTCTGCCAGCATTGCTCAGAATTCATGAATAACAAAGGATGTACTTTCCAGTCTATATTGGCTTCCAGCTATAACTACAGCTGCCACTTTGCAAAACTTGGGGAACATTTTCACAAACATTTAATCTGTGTTTTTCTAGATTGCAATTATAATTATCTTCATATAAATGTAATTTTCTTTGGTCTTGACTGGGATGATGTCATTCTCAGTAAATAACACTTAATAAGAAAAAAGACCCAGTATCATAACAGAATTCATGTGTTGGAAGAATTAATTTTGGTTATCTTAAAAATGAAGAAAACAGAAGTTCCACCTTTTCCCACTCCTAAAATATCTCTGTTCCTCCTGCCTCTACCTCCCATGTGCTGGGATTGTTAATGGCAGTGGTGCAATCTCTGATCAGAAGATTTCTAAAGTCCCTGTATCCTGCAAGAAGAATCCATGGCAGGGCAGGGAGTTTATTAAAATTCCATTAATGGAATTTGTTAAAAGTTAGGGAATGGAAATACAGGTGGAAGCCAAGAAGCAGAGAAATTGTGTCTCTTCTCTGGGTGATTTTAAAACTTATGCTAACCTATGGGAAAGGAAGAAACAGGTGATTCTCATCCAATAATCAATGAGTGGGGAGGGGCATGGGTGGTCCCTGGGCCAGATGAGGGTAGTCTCTGGGCCAGGGCATGATCAATCTGAAATGCAATATTAAGTCATGTATTTTTTATGAGTCCTGAACTTTCCCTAATTCTAACCTGCCCCTGGATTACAGGTATATGTCACACCAGTTAATTCATTAAATTATTTTCAATATCTGCATTTGTGTCCAGATTGCCAGAGAGGTCTATCCTGGTGACAGTCCACCATAAAAGCCTTGGGCTTCTTATTTGCTGACTAGAATCTCATTTTCTAGCTACAGTTTTGCAGAATTTGTTTCAAAAGATATCATCATGCATTCTTGAAATTTCAGTGTTGTCTAACCTTGTCAATAGCAAAAGAGGGAAATGTGCCTTTTATCTGTGGAGATGGATAGTTGGTTGTTTTGGGGGCCATTGGCTGCTAAACTGTCACTCATGACAAGCAGTGCAGTGTGCAAGGCTTCTACCACCTTCTGTGACTTGTCCTCTTCTTCATACTGGTCCCTGAGCACCCCCAGACTATGGCTAACACATATGAGCATTTTCTGAAGCAGGCCACCCTGTCACCACTTTTCAAACACCTGCAAATTTAGAAACAAAAACATTATTTATAAAAATAACATTAGAAATAATGTATTGATTAAGAAATATTAACAGACTATTCTAGATGACAGCAATTCTTTTTTTGACAAACTGAAATTGAAGCAGGCTAGAATTAGGGAAAGTTTGAGACTGAGACCCCTCCATGACATGCCTTAAGAGCTCCACTGTAACTAAAATAAGTCAGAAAGAATGGGAACTTCCTACCTCTTGGGAGGGACAACATATATCTATGTTAATTCCTATGAAGTCCATACAGCTTGTCCCCAGGCTCAAAGGTCAAGGGAGCTAGGTAAAGAGAGGCATGCTCAGCTCCTCCCCCTGGCTCTAAGGTTATTGAAGCCAGGTGATGACCTGCCCTCACCTGGCTTGGGAACCACACATTCCCCTTCCCACTCATTGATTTTTGGGTGGAAATCACCGGGTTCTCCTTTCCCATAGGTTAGTGTAGGTTTTAAAAGCACCTAAGAGAAGAAACACACTTTGTCAGCCTCCAGATTCCATCTGGCCTCACCATGCCCCCTTTTGTGTTTCCCTTCCCTAACTTTTAATAAACTCCGTTTATACACATGTGTCCTGCCATGGATTCTTCCCACGGGACACAAAGAATTTGGAAGTTTTCTGATCACAGATTGCACCAGCACCATTCACAATTGTACAATGATTTAATTTCTACTCAGAATTTTTAAATTACATATTGAAACAATGAGAGCACACAGCTTTTAATTAGTCCACTGGTTCTTTCTTTGCTTCCTCCAAAGAGAAAAGAAGAGAAGGAATTGATGTAACAAAATGTAATTGGAACACTAAACTAACATGTTTAAGATAGTCTAAATACAGTCAGAACCTTGAACTATACGCCATCATTAATGCACAGTGAGTAAAGAGTACCACAGTATGCACACACTTGGGAATGAAGGTGCTAATGGCAGTTAGGATTGAGGTTCTCATTCACATTATACCAACGTAGAACTTTCAAGCCCAAATTGGATTGTGTAAGGATATGCATGATGAAAAGGTAGGTGTGCCAATGAAAACTTAATTCATCATATATTTAAGTGACCCAGATAATGCACAAAATGCTGACAGCTTTGATGCTCGTCATTTTGACACTGGATTGTTGATCCCAAGTTTATGCCCTGGTGTAGTTGATGATTGAAGATGCTGGACCAGGCGGTAAGGGTAAAGCAAGCACAAAGTTTACTGAAAGGATAACCAAGCACCTTGAGGGGTGGGACTTCATGAAAGAGCTAAGCCAAACAATCGCTGATGTCTAGGAGATAGTATAGGATACTTCCTGGCTTAGGTCCAACTATTCTATCTTGAAACTATATTTGTGATTGGTTGGCACTGAGTTAGCTTCTCATTAAATTCAACCACCTGTCCATCCCTCTCTTTATCAAATTGCACATTCCAGGAGGGTCTGCTAAGCTCATCCCTGCTTGAGAAGTTTGCCCAACTCATCCTGGCCTTGGGGCCCACCACCCACATTGTGCAGCTGCATCTTGTTACTTTGGTATGAGTCTCATTATTTCTCTGAGAAGCCTGTTGTTTCCCAGACCTCTTTAGATGTCTGCTTTTAAAGTGCCTCTCTCATCCAAAATAGAGTCACCTCTGTCATTGCTCCCCTTATAACTTCAATATGGTCCCTGAGCACTTTAAAATCAAATAAGTGTCATCAAATAGACAAATATTGCTATATTATTATTACTATTCTAGTCACAATTTGAGATTTTGACCCTTATCAGTCACACATATTTGGGTTGATAACAGTTTTAAAGGGGTGTGTTCTCTGAGAGAAAAATATGAGATGGGCATGTAAAGAGAGTGGGAGATGCCTGTAAGGGCTCTGTCACAGTCTCTTAACCTCTCAGAAAACAAAAAGCTCTGAGCTGGCCAGGAGTCTTGTGGGCTTCCAAGGTCCACAGCTATCTAGTGGCTAGGGGTTCTCTGCTCCACATCAGCATTGCTGAAACAGCTCACAGCCTCCTTTCTCCTTGTTTGCCTTTAAGTCACAGTCACTGTTTTTACCCAGTTCTTCTGGGAAAAACCTGAGAGAAGGTACAAGATATGTAGAATGTTTGTACACAAACATCCAAGGAGTTGATCAAAGTAGTAGATCAAGCAACCAACCTGTAGAGAACTTTCTCAAACTCTGTTCTACTGAACTAACTGGGGGTGATGGGAGATTCAGAAAGGACAAATGATAGACAAACATGCATAAAGTTGGGACCAGGTGTGCTGGGTGCTTGGATGGACACACACTACAGCCTTGTTGCTTCTTCTCTCTAATAACTCTTCTTTCACTTTGCTTTTTTTCTTCTCTATTCTTTAAGGCCTTACTTCTTTACAACCTTGCTTCTTGTCTATTCTTTAAATTCTCTTTTCTTAGATTTGCACCCTCCCATGTTTTCTTTAATCTTTCTTAAAGTTGTGGCCCTCAGACTTGCACTGTCTCATGTTGTCTCTTAAAGTCTCAGTGCTCAGACTTCCAGACAAACAACAGCAGCCATGTCTAAAAACTGCATTAGCATAACTCTTAAAGTCTCAGTCTTAGACTTCCACAGACCCATGTTGTCTTTAGTTTTTCTTTAGCTTAGCTTTCCTAAAGTCTCAGTGCTCAGATTTGCACTGTCCCAGGTTTCCTCTAATCTCTAGTATAACTCAGCAGCAGCAGCAGCCTCACAAGCAGCCCACAGCCAGCCAATCAAAACTCCCCTGTCCTCCATCAGGAAGTCTTTTATATCAAGTGATAAACAAGGAGGTGGAGAACAGTTCTCAGAGAGGCGCATGACATTGTAGCAAGAGAAATCTGCATTCCTACTTCTTTCTCTGAAGGTAAACAATTTCAGAAAAGAAGCTGTGCTGCATTTTGCCTTTGCCCCCTTCTGCAGTAGGGGCCATGCCAAACTCAGCCTGTAGATTTTTGGGCACAGCGATGCTTATGTCAAGTTCTCATAGGCTTCTCATAATCCACTCCCCTCACCAACTCACCACATCCTCCTTCAGCTAGTCTTTTATATACAGTGGTAAACAAAGAGGTGGAGCAACTGTTCACTGGGAGGGGCATGACACTGTAATAAGAGAAACCTGGATGGCTATTCTCTGAACATAAACATCTTAGGAAAAGCAGCTGAACTGCATTTTGCCCAGGCACTCCTCTGTGGCTGGGGACATGCCAAATTCAGCCTCCAGATTATTTGACACAGGTGTGCTTATGTTAAGTTCTTGTAGGCTTCTCATACTCCCCTCCCTACAGTATACAGGGGAAGGAAACAGATTTGGACACTACAGATTCATGGGATCTAGGCCAGAGACTCTAGATGCAGGACAGCACCTATCTACAGACTCTCAACCAACTGATAACATGGATGAGATAGTTCTTGGCTTCTGGCAACTTGGGCCCTTGCTTTCAGCTTCCTCCTCAGAAGTGATGGACAAGACTAAACACACCACCTTCTCGAAGAAGTTATCTGTGGGAATCCAGCACCAATATGAAGAAAATGTTTAGAAGTAAATATTTTTTCCTAGAATGTTTCTCTTCTAAAAATAATCCCAGAATCTTAACAAAGTGAAAGATCTTACATTTGCTTGATTTAAAAAGGTTGAGGTGATAAAGCATTGCTCATAATATCTACATGATTTATGAGGGGAGGCTTCTGTATTTAAGGAAGAGAACTGACCCTATTTTTCAAGATGGGCCAATGCAACAAGAACAGCTGCTTTCTCCAGGCAGAAGACATGGGGATGATACAAACAGTGGTCATTTTCCTCCCTTCAAAAGAAACACCATCCAGCCCAGTTTATTGAATATTTTGGATGAACCAAGGTGTATGGCAAGAACATTTTCTTTTTTAATTATCAAAAATGGGTAAAATAAGGAAGGTTAAAATTGTGGCTCTGGTTCAGAAATTGTTTTAACATGAATCTTATATATTTTCTCCATATAATTGAGTCTCTAAAACTACTCAATTAATACTTATAGTTGCATTAGAATGAGCTACATTCCCCTATTACAGAGTCTCAAAATAACCATGGTGTAATCTTCCAGAAATTCTATTGATGTCTGCTATGATCTGAGTGGTTACATCTCCATGAAATTCATATGCTGAATCGCGAAGTCCCAAGGTGCAGTCTGAGGGAGTGGGAATTTGGGGAAGTGCTATAGTTTTAATGTTCCCTCAAGGCCTATGCATACCTGCAGGGAGGTAGTGGACACTTTAGAAGGTAGGACCCAGTGGAAGAAAGTTGGATCACTGAGGAGATGTCCTTGAGGGGACATTGAGACCCCATCCCTTTTTCTGTCTTTGCTTTCACACCACCGTGAGTGAGTAACGTCCACAGCTTCCCCGCCATCATGTGTCCCTCCACAGGGCCACAAGCAACGGAGCCAGGCCACCAGAGACTGACCCCTCTGAAATTAAGCCAAATAGCCCTTTCCTCTTATTTTTATTTATTTTTATTATTATCATACTGAGGATACATCATGACATTTAGAAAAGTTCTTACAATGTACCATCTGATATTTGAATTCACCCCACCATCTTTCTCCTTTATCCCTCCTCACTCTCCCCCATTGACCTTTCTTTTTATTAAGTTGGTTAATAGTTTGTGAATTTATTATAGTAATGGAAAGCCAAGTAACGCAGAACATGATGAGTCCATGAGGGTTCCACCCTCATGATAGGATTAGTACCTGTGTAAAAGAAAGCACTTTCATCCTTTGCATCATGGGAAAACACAGAGAAGGTGCCATCTGTGAACTAGAAAGTGGGCCCTCGCCAGATGTCAGACTTCCTGGCACCCTGAACGTGGACTTTGAGCCATCAGAATGATGAAAAATTTCTGTTGCATAAGCCTCTCGGGCTAAAGCATTTTATTACAACATCCCAGTAGGACTAAGCCAATGGTAGATATCAAGAAGTACTGAAGCTTCACTTTATTGTCTATAGGTTCATTCAAGATTCAGATGAAAATTACTCATTTATAACTATCAAAGCCATGGTGTCCATCATATTTTTATTATTTTTCCCTTGATTAAAGAAATAATGTTACCTATCATGTGAGAAAGAGCTGGTCCTGTCCCTGCCCTGAGGTTCATTGTCTAGGAGAATAGGATGTACAAACATCAGCTTCCCAAGACATGGTCTGTCAGAGAAGGTTGAAGAAGGAGAGAGAAAAGAGGACTGGGGTGAGGTTATAGGGATTCACAGAGTATTGGGTTTGATGAGTCATTCAGGGGGTGGTTGGGGCTAGTCTGGGTTAGCATGTGCCAAGGGTTCAGAGCAGACCTGGACAGTGGACAAACAGGATTCAGACAGGATATGAAAAGGACCTAGGAACACAGGCAGGTGCTAGACAGTAAAGAGCTTTACCAGGGTGGGAAACAAGGTCATGCCCCCCAAGACACACCCATATCCTAACCCCAGAACTTGTGGATATGTGTTATTACATGACTGTGAGATTTGAAGTTGCAGATGAATTTAAGACAGTAATCTGCTAACCTTAAATGGGAGACCATGATGGATTATCAGGTGGTCTCAAAGTAATTATAAGGATCCTTATTAGTGGTGACAGTAGACAAGAGAGTCAGTGTCAGAATAGTGGTACATGGGAAGTGGTACATGGACCTGCCATTTCGAATGTAATTGAGGCAGGCTACAAAACAAGGAAAAAGTTACTGGGACTCAAGTGCCATGTGACTTTTTCTAGTGGCAACTGTAAAGTCTTAGTCGCAGACCCCTTTCTAATTGTAAATCCCTTGCAAAAAGCCTTGAGGGAATTATACCATGCCCCCCTTTATTCCTAGTCCATCCCACTCAGAGACCACTCAGATTCTTCCAGAGACCACCAACATTCTTGCCAACACTTGCCTTTGTGACCTAAAAAATGACTTGAAAGAAGAGTTCTCTCTTTTTCCTTTTCTTCTTCTTTTAAAAAATCTTTGTTATTGTTGTTGTATTAGGGGTACATTGTGACATTTACCAAAGTTCTTGCAATATCATAGTTGAAGTCACCCCCTTCATCATTCTCCTTCATCCTCCCTCCCCCCATTTCTGGAATAGTTTCAATAAGTCTCATTTTTCCATTTTCATACATGAGTACATAATATTTCTACCATATTCACCCCCTTCACCCTTTCCATATATCCTCCCCCATTCCACTGGTACTAACTCCAGACAGGACATGTTTTATCTTCCTATTCCCTATTTTTGAAAAAAAGACGTTTTTGTTTTTTTAAGATAGATACACAGGGAGTTTCCTTTTGACATTTCCATGTATATATGTATATATATAGAACCTGTATTGGTTCATCCCTTCTATTTTTCTCCTTTCTACCTTAGTCCCCTTCTGATGGTGATTTCAACAGGTTTAAAAATTCCATATTCATTCTTGCATAGAAAGTACATCAGCCATATTATGCACCTTCTTAACTTCTTCCTTTCATCCTCTCTCTCCCATTAGTGACCTCCCCTTCGTGTGACCTGTTTTTCATAACATTTCTTGTATTTGTATCTCTCTCTCCTTTTTTTTTCTTCCATCCAACCTGGCAGGGATCACACCGCTTTTGGCAGTGTCTTCCCCTTACCTTGGATAAACTTTATTATCCCCCTCACTACATCTACTTGTCCTGCCTGGATTCTTTTCATGTGGGATGTAAGAACCTAGGTGTCTTCTGACCAGACTTTCCAGAGACTGCCCATCCAGTAACATAAAGATGGAGAAGAGGCCACAAGCAGGGAATGTGGCTGAATTTAGAAGCCAGAAAGTGTATGAAACTAGTGAAAAGTTCCAGTGTTACAGAAGATGTGTGTAGGACCGAAAGCCTCCATTCAACCTTGTTGACTTAGGTGTTTAGCCAGAGGGTGGCAGGGGTCAGCATTCCAAATTCTTCTCTCATGAAGCCAAAGAATGAACTTCATGGATAATGAGAGTGAGTAAAGTGAGAGCTTTTACTGAGAAAGAAAAGTTGCAAAGTGTAAAGCTCAGAGCTGGGAGGGGTCCCAAGAGAGGGTGCCAGAGAAGTGATGTGGTCTGAGGTTTTAACCTTTCTACTCCAGGGTGGTGTTCAATCTCTATGCTAATGAGGTGTACAAAAAGCAGCATTCTGGTTAGTTGTGACTGCACATTCTGATTGATCATGCACTGGTCCTCATACTGTCCTTATTCTGGTCCATCCTGCTTTTTCTTCTTTTTTACCATTTTAAGGTCACAGGGAGGTAATTATGGAGGTTTTCAGGGGCCCTTCTGTCTCACCAGAACCTGCCACCCCAAAATATAAAGACAACACACACAGGAAAACTCCTTACATCCCTCTAACTGCCTAAATCTAGTGTAAGTTTCTTCTTTGGTAAAGGAAATGTACTATTAGAGTTAAGTTGACATTTGTAAAGAGGAGTCTACACTAGGAACAGATCAGACCACTCTCATCACCTGAGAGGCTCTTTTCTGTCCAGGGAGATAATCCTTATTCTCCAGAAATTCTTTTCTCACTTGTTCAGAACTCGCCTTCCCACCAAAGCGGCTCAAACCCCTTTTCCTATTTAGCCTAAAATGGTGGATAAACCTCAATCATCATCTGCCTTGGGCTACATTTTTCTGTGTAAACCCCACCCCCCTTGTATGCTGGAATAATTAGTCCTGTTTTTTCTCCTATCTGTCTTTTTTTTTTTTTTGCTTGGTTTGAGGTCCCACACACTGCACCTAAAAAGGTACAGGGAAAAAAGGAGTTTTATAAGAGACAACAGTACCTCAGCAAGAGCCTCCAGAAGGAATGCAGTCCTGCACACACCTTGATTTTGACTTAGGGAGATCCATTTCAGAGTTTTGACACCCAGAACTATGCAATAGTCAAATTGGGTCATGTTCAGCCACTACATTGGTGGTAGCTTGTTACAGCAGCAATAGGTGATTCGAACACATAATATATAACATCCACGGGCTTCATGGATACACAGTGTTATATTTCCAGACCACTTTCCTTTTAACTCTAAACTTAAAATATTTATCATCCTAAGGTAAATATCATCCTTACATAGTATTACTCAACTGTATTATAACATGATAAAAAAAACTTGGAACGTAAAGAGGGATAGAACTGGAGTAAAAGCCAAATAGGGCTTCATATCTCTTCTGCCACAGCCATGAGAAATGCTCAGGGTCACCAAATCAAGTGACCCATAAATTAATGTGATGCATAAAATTGTCAATTAATAAAATGTTTCCAGGTGGGAGACAAGAAAGTGAAATCTTCTGAGCAGAACTTCTTTTTCAAACACATCAGCCAATAAGTCTGCTGGCCATATCTGACTGCATGCTACCAACCTAGACAAACAGACTAAGAACAGCACAGATCTGGAGTCCAAAGGCCAAACACAACAGCTTACACAGTAACAATAGTTGCGTTTAAATGTTTAAAGTCCTGGGTGATTCTCTATTGCTATAACAGAACTTGAGACTGGGGGACTCATAAAAACTAGAGTTTTACTTGGTTCATGGGTCTGGAGTCTGGGGAGTCTGGGAGCAAAGCACTGGCATGTGTTTGTCCTCTGGTGAGGGCCTTGGGTGTCATATAGGAAGACAGGTCTTTTCCTTTTCTAATAAAGCCACCAATGCCATCATGAGGGTCTTACCTTCACAACTTCCTCTAGTCCTAATGATCTCCCAAAAGCCCCATCCCAAATACTATCAATACATCTCTTCCCACACATGAAGTTTTGGAGGCTGTAGTCAAACCACAGCAAGTGCTATGGGAAGGTTATTCACAAAGGTGTGGGAACTCACAGAGGAGTGAGCCAATCTGATCTAATATGTATCAAGATCCTAACAGGAGATAGTGGGTCTCCTCTAACTATTCATACCTCAATCCTGACTGAGGGGATTTCCCCAATGTCCCCTGAACATGGAGGCTGGATGTGGGAAATGGATTATGAGAAGCTTACGAGAATTTGCTATAAGCACAGCTATGTCAAATTGGCAGATTGACTTTGGTCTCCCCATTTTTTATTTCTTAAATGCTGATGATGAAACTCATTCCTCAATCCAAGGAGCTGTCTTGAAACCTCTGTTGTATGCCAGTGCTGTTATGATCCAGTTTCTCAAGCACAAGATAAAACCTCTTTGACTATGGATCACCTGTAAGGCAGCCTTTAGGGGACTCTTACCAAGAGTAGGAAGTCTCTTGGCCCATGAAGATAAATCCAAATGCATCATTCCCAGTACTTGATGGGCCAAAGTGTCCTCCTGACCCTCTTCATCTGATTCTGAATCAGAATCAGAATCTCTAGACTGAATTTTACTTTTAAAGTGAGGCTGATGGCTCAGTGGCTCCACTGTCCACAGCATCTTGTTACTGCCTCTCACACTTCTGAATGACTGGTTGTAAGGGTTAAGTCCTACATCCCAGCTACTTCCTTTCTCTACTACCTTTCTTGGACTATAACCCCAAAGTAACATAGATATTTTTATCATCTTATTTCTTCTTCTACAGTATAGTTCTTCTTCTACCATATTTCTCCTACCTTATATATTTCTTCTTCTACCATATTTCTATTTCTTCTATTGTATTTCTTCTACTACCATATTCCTATTTCTTCTACTGTATTTCTATTTCTTCTACCATATTTCTTCTACCTTATTTCCACTGCTGTTTTTTTTTTTATTATCTAACTTCTTTAACATAGCTTTTTAAAATCCTATATATAGAGTTTCCCATGGTTTTACACCTGACAGTATTCAATTCACTCTCCCACCCACTTTGCTTATTTTTCTGTTCCTTGCTTATTTTTCATTTCTCTATTATGCACACACTTTCCAGAGAGTGTCTCCTCATCTCAGACTTTGAGTTCCCCTGTGGTTAGGTCCCTGTTCAGGTGCCACTTCTCGTGAGCTTTTGAGTGAGCTCTTGTTCTCCTGACTTAACTGGGGGTGACTGGAGATGCAGAAAGGACAAATGATAGAAGACAAACATGCAGAAAGTTGGGATCAGGTGTGCTGGGTGCTCGCATGCAGACACACAACAGCCTCATTGCTTCTTTTCTCTAATAACTCTTATTTTGCTTCTTTTCTCTATTCCTTAAAATTACTTCTAAAGTCTTTTTTATTTTCTATTCTTTAAAGTGAAAGAAGAAGGTAAAGAGGGAAGGTGGGAAGAAAAGAAAGAAGGAAGGAAGGAGGGAGGGAGAGAAGCAGGGAAGGAAGGAAGGGAGGCAGGGAGTCAGGGAGGCAGGGAGGGAGGGAGGGAAGGAGGAAAAGGAAAAAGAGAAGGAGGAAGGACTTCCAGTCCCAGGCACCATGACTTGGGTGGACTGCGGTGGTGGCTTACTCCTGGTGTTAGCTCTGGGCCCCAGGCCTCCCAGACTTAGCTTGCTTCAGAGGAAGGGCAGATGCAGAAGCAAATACTTTCAGCATGAGCTTCTCATGGGACACAGTGACCAGGAGTCTGGGCTCTCAGGGAACTGTCCACTCTAGTGGGGATGGAGAGCCAGTAGGAGGTGACTGGGCAATGAACACCTCTCCAACACCCCATGGCTTCCACCCTAGGTTATTCTGCACTTTGAAGAATCTGCCCTGAGTTGTGTGTACCCCATTCTCAAATGACCATCCACCATTCTCCCCCAAACAACTCCAGTCACATACTCACTCTGCTCACTCCATCTCAGCCTTTCTCAATAGCATCACCTATGACTGCCATGCTGCTACTTCTGGGGATCAGTTCTCATCCTCTTCCTGTTCAATCAATCAGCAGTATTGAAACAATGGGTCATTGCCATCTCCTTTGAAATGGCTTCTATGGGCTCCCAGCACCCTTCATCTCCTCTCTTCATCCTCAAAGTCTGGCACCCCTTCTCAGATGTGAGTGCTCAAAGCTTACCTCTCTTCCTCTTCCCCAGCTATAGTCTCTCCATTGATAACCTTCCAGTCCTCTTTGCACCAACACCTTCCAACTCCATACATTCAGCCCAAACTGTTTACATCAACTGGAAACTGGTATCACAGAGGTCCCCTGATGATGTCACTTGGCTATCTCATTAACATGCCCCAAATCAACACCCTGATTTTCCCCTTACTCCGCATCTTCCCATCCCTGTCACCAGGAAAAATGTGTTCCAATCTTTCTCCATCTCAGTAAATGGCCACTCTGTATTTACAGTTGCTGAGCTCAAGCTGCTTAGAGTCATACTTGACTTCTGTCTTATAACTTACATTATATCCATCAATGTATTCATCCAGTTATAACTTCACAATATATCAGGATCTCCAGCACATCCATGGCCTCTAGCTGCATGACTGCATTGAACCTCCACCAAGTAGTGCATGGATAAACAAGTCAGTTTCCCAACTACTCCCCAATTCCACTCTGGTCATCCTCAGTCTATGCTCAAAACAATGTCCAAGAGGATCCTCAGAAAACATAATTCATCCTTGAGTATCTCTTCAAATGGTGATTTTCCTCATTTTACACCTGTTAAAGTCTAAATAGGATGAGTATCTCCCAAGTGATCAAGGGCTGCTTCCTCTTTTTAGTTGGCAGGTATTAAATTGAACATAGCGAGGGGTTTCATCATGGTGTTCCCATGCATGCATTTGATCTGCTGGATCACCTTCACATCCTCTGTCACTCTTTCTTATTCCCCTTCCCCCTCCCCTCCTTTCATTATGACTGCTCCAACATCAACTTGTCTCATTCTTCTTACTGTAAGCAGCAAGAGAAAACCAGACTTCACATTCAACACTTTGTTTGGAAATTTGTCGATAAATATTCAAATTAATGATTTACAAATCAGGCTTTCCACCCAACAGTAGAACACAAGTCAACCAAGTTTTCTGCCTCTAGGTCAAGGATCACTTTCTCCCCTTGACAATAACATATTGTTCACTTTCTTCTGAGAACTTACAAGAAGAATCTTTGATGGTCATATTCCTACCAACAGTTATTAGTAATGTCATGTGTTCTCTAAATTGATAAAGCTTTCTCTCCAATGGTCTTCATGTCAAAACCCTCATCAGAATAATCTTTAATATCCATGTTTCTACCACTCATATCCTCTGATAGTCTAGGCTTTTTCTTTTACTTTTGTTTGTTTTTGTGGTACTGGGGTTTGAACTCAGGGTCTACACCTTGATCCATTCCACCAGAAAAAGTATAGACAGGCCAGATACTGGTTTCTCACACCTCTAATGTAGCTACTCAGGAGACAGATCAGAAGAATCACACTTCAAAGCCAGCTAAATACTTTTTGAGACCTCTCTTGAAGAAAACCCTTCACAAAAAGAGGTGGAGGAGGGGCTCATGTTGTGGGCCCTGAGTTCAAACCTCAGTACAGAAAAAAAAGATACTGTCATCCAGAGTGCCTGCCTAGAGACACCTACTGTCAAAGAACTAGAACTATAAGAAGAATGCAGAGCAAGGCAGATTTAGGAGATCAGTTCAGCCATTAGCACAAAAGTGCATGCTGAGTGACTACAAGTTTTCAAGGGAAATGAAGAATGAAGAGCCCCAGTTCAAATGATGAGATACCCATAAATGAATAAATCTGAACAAAACCATCACTACTGATTTCCAAGTCACATTCCTGGAAGAAAATTTAAATTTAATCAATATTTCAATAATTTTGCCAAGGGCATTGCATTATTTTATCTGCCTTTAATTCCTCCAGGCATTGGAGGAGGGAGGACAGGATAGAGCAAGTGAAGGGAAAATAAAGAAGAACAAAGTAAGGAAAAGGTAAGGAGGAAAAGAAAGGTGAAATTATGATTGTTTTAGATTGTCTGGAATTATATGGACCATGGAAAATTGCTCACAGGACAGCAAGTTGAAAATATGGTGGATTTCACTGTATTCACATTGCTGAATTCATCACTTTCACCACTTCTGGTTTTGTGTGGTCAGCATTTATCTTGAAATTTGTATTGTTTATGAGCAAGGATAATTGCAATGCCTCCTTTCCTGTTTGGATGTCCATTATTTCCTGTGTTTCTGCTCCAGCTAAGAATTCCAGTGACATATTGAAGAAGAATGGCAAAAATGAATGTTTCATCTTGCTTCTGAACTTAAGGAAAATATTTCAACTTTCCTCACCCACTACAATGTGGGCTGTGAGTTCATCATATGTAGTCCTTGTTCTGTGGACACATCCTTCTGTGTTGATTTTTGAGGGTTTTTATCGTGAAGGGATAATGAGTTCCATCAAATACCTTCTGCACACTTATTGAAATAATCACATGGTTTTTTCTTCATCTTGTTAACAATGTGTAATTTTTACTGACTTGCATATGTCAGATGAACTTTGCATCTCAAATAAATTCCACCTAGTCATGAAAAAAAAGAAAGAAAATAAGCTGCGCACTTCATCTCAAGGACTAATTCCCAGCAGGATGTAGTGGTTCATACGTGCTGCACAGCTGCCTGGAATGAGAGGAGGAGGAGCACAGTCCACAGCTGACCCAGGAAAAATGCAAGTCTGCATCTGAAAAATAACCAAAGTGAAAAAAAAACAGGAGGCATGGCTCAGGGCATAACAAGCACAAAGCTGTGAGTTCAAACCACACTACCACCTAAAATCAGGACTGTATCAATTGTTACTTCAGTGACATGTGAGAAACCTCATCTGAAAAGACATTTTGTTGTTTTTCTTAAGATAGGGTGTCACTGTATTCTTAGGTTGGCCTCAAACTCATGATGCTCCTGCTCAGCTGCCCAAGCACTGGGATCTCAGGTGTGCACCACCAAGCCCATGAAGAGGCTGACAGAAGAACTCCATCATTTGGTGTTTGAAGCCAGGCCATTTTTTGTTCATACTTTTTGAGTCCATCATGAAACCAGCCTTCAGGGAGGCCTCAGCTTGTCCTTCAGCCCCACCTTGGACCAAGTCAATAATTTCTGTCTTAGAAATCAGACATAGTGCTGCCTCTTCTAATGTGTTCATCTTCAGTTTCTCCCAAACCTTTCACAATATTTACTGGAATAAATAAATATTTATTTATTTATATTTTTATTTATAAATAAATATTTATTTATATAAATATTATATTAATATAAATAAATAAATAAATATTTATTTATTTATATAAATATTTATAAATAAATATTTATTTATATAAATATTATATTAATATTTATATAAATATTTGTCTCCTCAAAGACAAAAGATAAATAAATATAAAAATAAAAATTTGAGTTGAGCATTTAGGGTTGCCAGATTTACTAATATAAAAAAAGGATAGCCATTTACATTTCAATTTCAGACATTAAATGGAGTATATGGAACATATATACATACATATGTACATGTATATTTTAGTGGGTTGTTTAAAAATTTTGTTAACTGAACGCCCTATATTTTATAACAAGGCCGTGGGTTTAGAAGGAGGGACAGGATGCCTGTGGTCCCTGTTTGGCAAAGCTTGCAGTAGGCAGACAGGGAACATGAACACAGACAACTGGCTGCTGGCTCTGAGGTGTGGACTTCATTTGTAAGCTGAACTGTCAAAGAGCTTTATCTCTTCTAACTGTCTCTACCATAGAACTGTAAATCAGAGTCTAAGCCTCTTATGATGTAAATACTTTTCAAAATACACAGAAAATACCTTTGCTTAGAAAATAATCTACTCTAATAATCTAAAATGCCTAAAATCTAAGCAAACTAATCATGCAAGACCAGAATTAAAGTGTTAATAACAAGCCAGACAAGGTGGCTCCTGCCTGGATCCAAGCATTCAGGAGGCTGAGGCAGGAGGGTTGTAGCTTGAGGCCAGCCTGGGTTACATAGCAAAGTCCTATCTTAAATAAACAAACAAAAAATAAGTGAATGAGTAAATAAATTTGTAAATAAATAAATGAATGTTAGTCACATAAAAAGACCAACCAAATACATAAGCAAAAAGAAAGGAATTGCAGTATGTGTTTGTCTAGAGCAGGTTGGACAGATCATAAAACTAGAAAGAGACGTGAAAAGTGAAGATGGCAGCAGAAGAGAGAGGAGGGAAGTGGAGAGACAGCAGCCATGGAGTCTAGGCTGGGGTTGGAGGCAGCCATTCTGAAGGCTGGGAGCTGGAGCTGTGGAGAAGGTGAGGAGGAAGAACCCAGCCCCTCTGCTCACCAGCTGCAAGGCCACATTCATCCAGTAGAGGGCGCAGCTCTTCCTAAAACCCACAAGGACAGCCTAGATCCTAAGGTTCCAGAATTTGAAATCACTCTGTTCTCATGGCCTCCAGGGAGCTCCCCAAAGCTGTGTTCAGGAAGGCAGTGTCACAACTATGAGGGATTTACTTACCTTGCCTTGTCCCTCGTTTCATAAAGTCCTCAGCCAGATCCTGCATCTCTATTAAAAAGGCCAGGCAGCAGCTGTTGACCTTCTTGTGGTCAGTTGTACTTTGGAGGCTAGACCAACTTCAAATAAATGGAATAAACACCACCAGCGGAACTCTTTTGCAAGAAAAAGTTTCTGCAGGGTTTTTAAGATTCTTGGTCCTCTCTACAAAACAGGCTTCCACTAAAATTGCCACGATTTACATTTCTTCCACCCACCCTAGAGAACCTTGACCTTCACCCAAAATGGAAAGTATCACTTTAAATTGCAAATTTAAAATGAGAACATTGTTCCCACTCTGTCATCATCAATAAAGCATAAACTTCTACGTGTTTATTAGCCATTGAATTTTTTTCATTCAACACATACTACCCATCATGCCGCGTGCAAGGTGGGGCTGGTCAGTTCCTGAGGACTCTCAACACTGCCCAGGTGGCAGGTCCATGGCCATGTGCCTCACCACACCTCCTCACAACAGGGGACTTAGAGACAGGGATTCAGGAAGGACATCCATGGTGCTGCTAGAAGCAGGAGGAGGATGGCTGCTGCTCAGGCAGGATGGAAATCCAGATTCCAGTTTGCACTGCCTGCCCAACACCAAGGAGAGAATCCAGGGAGCTATTTTAGGTGAATGGAGGGTTCAGAAAGGCAGGGCTCTGCTGTCTTTTCTGTTTTTCTTTTCTTTCACTTTCTTCTCTCTCTCTCTCTCTCTCTCTCTCTCTCTCTCTCTCTCTCTCTCTCTCTCTCAATCTCTCTTTCCCAACACTTTGTACAAACAGGTTCTCACTATGTAGCCCACTGGCCTCAAACTCAAGATCCTCCTGCCTCAGCCTCCCAAATGCTAAGATTATAGGAGTGCTCTACCACTCCTGGAGCTTATCTGGTTTTCTATTGAGATGTTTACTGTCTTTTTCATTTATGTGCATGATTTATGTTTTAAATGTAGTATCTTTTATTACTTTTATAAAAAATATTTTCTTCCATTCCTTGCCTTTAATTTTTCTAAGCATTGATCACTGAAAAATAGTAGATGTAAGGTGTTTAAAATTTATGTCCATATGAGTAAAGGTGAGCAGAGAAAAACAGTAGAAATGAAAAATAAATTCTGATTGTAGGGGAATAGGTGAGTAAACAGCAGCACATGTTTATAAAAGGATTTTCTTTCACCTTTAAAATTTGGGTTCCTGGAAATGTACTCTTGCACAGGAGGTCTGAGGGAGGACATGTCAGCCTGGAAACCTCAGGGGCCTCATCCCACAAGCTCCCACTCTCTGGGACCAGAGGCTGCTGGGAATCCAGATTGTAGCTGAACTTCCAAGTCATTCCAACCCAGAAGATCCACAGACTAACCCAACATTGGGGAAACACAAACTCCAATTCCAACTAGTAAATGACACAGTTGCTACGTTTTCCTTAGTTTTATAAATATCATGCATGGAAAACTCATTTTACTAATAAAAAAATATTCTCATGACCCTGGAAACAGCACTGGACAGCTGCTTCCATCTAATCTCAAATCAGTAGAAATTATTTCTAATCAGGAAAACTACTGATTTAGAATAAAGTAGGAAATCATGGTCAAATGCTGAAAGCTTAGTTAATAACTGTCCAATTAAATTTACTATCTGTACAAGGAAAGAAAGCCATAAAATTAAGGGGAAATTTGGACCAATCCCAAATCAAAGACCTTATCAAAAGTTTTAGCCCCATGTTTATTTTATAAACTAGAGATCTTTGAAATGAATTCACAGTTGTCAACGTTTAAGTCTGCCATGAAAAAAATTGTAAAGCTTGCACCGCAGACTCATAGTAAAATCCTTCTCACAGTCATTTATTCTTCTTCTTCTTTTTGAAAAAAGTGTTATTTCTCTTGATTACTGATTAGTTTTTTTCTTTTCTTTCCTTTTTAAAAAATTTTTATTTTATTCATATGTCCATACAATGTTTGGGTCATTTCTCCCCCCTTCTCCCTGCCCCCTCCCTTACACCCTCCCACCAACTGCCTCCTTTACCCCCCCTTACCCCTCGCTACCTGGCAGACACTATTCTACCCTGATCTCTAATTTTGTTGAAGAGAGAACATAAGCAATAATAGGAAGGACCAAGGATTTTTGCTAGTTGAGATAAGGACAGCTATACAGGGAGTTGACTCAAATTGATTTCCTGTGCATGTGTGTTACCTTCTAAGTTAATTCTTCTTGAACTAACCTTTTCTCTAGTTCCTGGTCCCCTTCTCCTATTGGCCTCAGTTGCTTTAAAGTATCTGCTTTAGCTTATCTGAGTCGAGGGCAACAAATGCTATCTAGTTTTTTAGGTGTCTTACCTATTCTCATACCTCCCTTGTGTGCTCTCGATTTATCATGTGATCAAAGTCCAAACCCCTTGTTGTGTTTGCCCTTGATCTAATGTCTGCATATGAGGGAGAACATATGATTTTTGTTTTTTTAGGCCAGGCTAACCTCACTCAGAATGATGTTCTCCAATTCCATCCATTTACCTGCAAATGATAACATTTCGTTCTTCTTCAGCACTGCATAAAATTCCATTGTGTATAAATACCACATTTTCTTAATCCATTCATCAGTGGTGGGGTATCTTGGCTGTTTACATAACTTGGCTACTGTAAATAGTGCTGCAATAAACATGGGTGTGCAGGTGCCTCTGGAGTAACCTGTGTCACAGTCTTTTGGGTATATCTCCAAGAGTGGTATTGCTGGATCATATGGTAGATCAATGTTTAGCTTTTTAAGTAGCCACCAAATTTTTTCCAGAGTGTTTGTACTAGTTTACATTCCCACCAACAGTGTAAGAGGGTTTCTTTTTCCCCACATCCTCATGAACACCTGTTGCTAGTGGTGTTGCTAATGATGGCTATTCTAACAGGGATGAGGTGGAATCTTAGTGTGGTTTTAATTTGCATTTCCTTTATTGCTAGAGATGGTGAGCATTTTTTCATGTGTTTTTTGGCCATTTGAATTTCTTCTTTTGAGAAAGTTCTGTTTAGTTCACTTGCCCATTTCTTTATTGGTTCATTAGTTTTGGGAGAATTTATTTTTTTAAGTTCCCTACATATTCTGGTCCCATCAGTCCTTTGATGTGTAGCTGTCAAATATTTTCTCCCACTCTGTGGGTGGTCTCTTCAGTTTAAAGACAATTTCTTTTGTTGAGCAGAAGATTTTTAGTTTTATGAAGTCCCATTTATCTATGCTATCTCCTAGTAGCTATGCTGCTGGGGTTCCATTGAGAAAGTTCTTGCCTATACCTATTAATTCCAGAGTATTTCCTACTCTTTCCTGTACCAACTTTAGAGTTTGTGATCTGATATTAAGATCCTTGATCCATTTTGAGTTAATATTGGTATAGGGTTATATACTTGGATTGAATTTCAGTTTTTTTGAAGACTGCTAACCAGTTTTCCCAGCAATTTTTGTTGAACAGGCTGTCTTTTCTCCATTGTATATTTTTAGCACCTTTGTCAAAGACAAGTTGGTTATAGTTGTGAGACTTCATATCTGGGTCCTCTGTTCTGTTCCACTGGTCTTCATGTCTGTTTTTGTGCCAGTACCATGCTATTTTTATTGTTATTGTTTTGTAATATAAACAAACAGTCATTTAATTCTCACAAATATCATGAAGTCATTGTAGGTTCGACAACGTTTATGGATGAGTGAAATAAACTTGATGTCTTTCAGATCCCAGTGCATTTAGAGAAGAAGAAATAAGTGTGAAATGTAAGCTGTTAGCAGCAAAGCCATGTCCGGGACATAGTGGTCACTTTCCAGGACAGATGGCTCTTACATGGCACAGAAAAGTGGCCTCCATTCAAGTAGGTCAGAATTCTAAAAGAACAATAAAAAAAAATCAGTGATTACTTCTCTGGTGTAACCCAATACTAAAAGCTAAAAATGATCTTGAAAAGTTGTCAACCATGACCCAAACTCTCCTGCCTCACTCAAAACTGAGACTTTCCCAGAAATCCATATTATAGAGTATTATGTAATTCAAGAGGAGTGCTCCCTGTAAAGTGAACTGGCTTTGTGTTTTTCTCTAATTGCTGTTTGAAAAGAACCTCAGTTTGTCCTTAAGACTGGATCATGAACTATCATTGACATGAGAAAATGTTTAGAGCAGCAAAGAATGTATAAAATCCTTGATTAAATATTGATGTATGCACACAGACACATGAGTGTGAATGTGTGTGTGAGAGAGAGAGAGGAAAAAAAGGGAGAGAGAGAAACAGACAGATCACCAGGGAAGTTCCAATTCCTGCACTGAGACATGATTTGGGTCAGCAATCTCCTCCTCCCTGAGCCCTGCTCTCCACATTCTTCTATCATCAAGGCTTGACCTGGCCAGGTAGAAAAGATCTGTAATGCCAATGTGTGACAAAGACAATGAGGATGCTGGAGGACAGGGGACAGGACAGTCTTTCAGCAAATGGTGCCAGAATTGTGTATCCATACGTAAGAAGACAAACCCCAACATTGACATTGTGTCATGTGCAAAAATGAACTCAAAATGCCTTGTACACCAAAACAATAGTTAAAATTACAACCAACTAAAATAAACCATATCAAAATATCTTTTTTTACCCATCAGTATGTCATGTTTTCCCCTGATAATCATAGGAATTTTAGAAATGCAAAGTGTCATGAAGACTTATTCTAACACAACACTATTGTTAAGATTTTTGGTTTTCAATCCATACTGTTTCATAAACATATATTTTATTTGTAATACAACCAAAACACTATAAAGCTCACATCACATTTTCAAGATTTCACTGCTAATTTTAATAAACTCATTTTCCATGAAGTTTATTCCTAAATAAGTATTATATCAGATTTATGGAATATAAATCTCATCTTCTAGTAAACTGTAATCATATCAGGACTATTTCAAATTACTTTTTCAAACACACTTCTACAAAAAGAGATAAAGGGCATAAGATGACATTTTTATGTATTTTGAAAAATTATTTTTATCAATATATCAATTTATGTACCATAAAACTATTACATTACTCTGAAGGAGAAAATCTTAATGCTCTTCCTTTACATAAATATTTTTATTAGATAAAAATTCAAAATCAAAACCAAAGAAAATGATAAATTATATTTTATTAACATGAAAAGGTTCTGCCCTTTAAAAGATAAGTCAAAACCTGGAAGAAATGTTTATAATACACATATGATAAAAGGCTTGTACCCAAAATATGTAAAGAACTCTAGAATTTAATGAAATCAAATTAAAAATTTATTGACATGTGAACAGACATTTCACATACAAAAAATAACTCAAGCAGGCCAATAACTACATGGAAAATGTTCAATATTATTCATGATCAGGAAACTGTAAATGAAACTGCAATCAGATAACTACACCACACCATGCTGCAAAATCCATGACAGAATAATCTTTTCATTACAAAGAGTGAAGAAAGAAAGTGCTATTTAACATGATGCTAGCCACCTGGATTTGGATTCTTTTTTTTTTTTTTTTTAGAGTACAGGATTAGAGGACAAGATGATACTTACAAGTAAAGAAAATTTACAAGAAAGAAAAAGTTGACATAAGTTTTTCAATTAAAGTACTATAACATTCAAACTTGATTTAAAATGTAACAAAAGAAACAAGACTGCAAACAAAAATGTTTATGGGTTTTCCCAAACATAAAAAAAGAAATAGTATTTAGGCAGTAGAGCTCATGCTGATGGCTAGCAGGAAGTAACAATAATATAATCTACTTGGAAAAATCTTTAATGTACAAATAATAGGCCCAAATGATGGACTGCAGCAATTTAATAATCACTGCCATCTTTCTTACTTCTAAACTAAAAGCCTTGATCAA
The DNA here is from genome assembly GCF_047511655.1 of Castor canadensis. Classification (NCBI taxonomy): domain Eukaryota; kingdom Metazoa; phylum Chordata; class Mammalia; order Rodentia; family Castoridae; genus Castor; species Castor canadensis. The sequence goes on along the minus strand of NC_133400.1, from coordinate 48,971,095 downwards.
ACCATCCATACCCTATATTATTCATGCCTTTACTTCAGAGATTGAGGAACTATATACAACAAATGAACTTACTTTCACCATAGTGATAACAT